>NC_083224.1:20672759-20835137 GCF_032191835.1 Heteronotia binoei | reverse complement strand
TTAGACAAAGAGATCGCCCCCGTTACCAAAGGGGTAAGAAACGGCTCTCCTTTTGCGAACCCCCCCACCCGGGCTTTGAAGGGGCCCAAACCAACCCGTCCAAAGGCCCCCCCTTCCCCAACCGCCGCCGCCGCCGCAGGAAGACGAGCCACGGATCCCCCCTGGACGCTGAGAAAAGCCGCCACCACCTGCCGAGGGCGGGGGGGGGGGGGGAGCGCAACGCGCCACCCAAGGCTCTGCGCCCCGCGCCCGCCGACCGACCGCAGCTCGCCTTTGCTTGCGCGCCATTCGTGCCCAGCAGCCTCCCTGCGTTGGACCGGTCTGAGCCCCCCCCCCCCCGTCCAACCCCGCTGCTTTCTTCGATGCAATGGAAAGATCGAATCCCCCCCCCCCTCGACGCCAACACGCCCCCCCCCCCCCAGTTCCTTCTCGCGGAGCTTTCACTGAGGCAAAAGGAAAGCGAGAGATCTAGACAGAGCTCCAACACAGGCGCAAACCCGCATCGCGTCCTATGGAAATCCTCCCTTGCGCCCCCCCCAAAAAAAAAATTAGAAAGAAATCCCCCCTCCCCCTTCCCCAATCCGCCTTCAACGGGAACCGCGTCCTCATGTACTTACAGACAGGTTACCTTGTTTCCCCTGTCTCCAAGCATCCCTTCTCTCTCTCTCTCTCTCTCTCTCTTCCTCTCTCTTTTGTCCTTCTTGGCCTTCTTCGCTGCTGACGCTGGGTCTTTTTTGTATATATCAAAAATAAAGCTCGATCTGCAATAAAGATAAAGATTAATCCCCACCCCCCTTCTCTCCCCGTGGGTCCTCTTCCACCGCCTTCCCCAAAAGATCCCTTCCCCCCTCCGTTTAAAAAAAAACCCCAAACCCACCCTCTCTCTGCTCGCCTATGCAAGATGCAGGGGTTTTTTCCCCCCTCCCCCCAACGCGCCGGTCCCACCGTCCCTTAAGAAAAGAGGAGGGCCCTTGGAAACGCATCCTCTTTCAATGGCATTCATGCTGGACCACCACCCCCCTCCGCCCGCTCCTAACGGTCTTTTGGCCAGCAAATCCACACCGAGGGGGGAGGGGGAGGGGAGAGGGAGGGGGGTCTGTCAGGGCCCCCCTTCCCCACCCTCGCCTCACCCGCGACACAATAGCCACCAGCTAACAGCTCCTGCCCAAACATCCACCCAGCGCGAGAATGCCTTCAGCTTTCCTCTCTTCCCCCACCAGCCCCGCACCTCTTTCCCTCCCAGCTCCTGAATTTGCATGGGTTAACCGGGAACAGAGTCTTCAGCTACGTTTCCCATTGTGGGGGCGGGGGGGGGCGCCCGGAGTCTTGATTTTGCAAGCCAAAGGGGCATTCGAATGGAGAATTGGCCAGTGTCCTTTCTTCCAGGAAGACATGTAATATATCAGAGAGAGAGAGAGAGAGAGAGAAAGAAAAAGAAGGAAGGAAGGAAGGAAGGAAGGAAGGAAGGAAGGAAGGAAGGAAGGAAGGAAGGAAGGAAGGAAGGAAGGAAGGAAGGAAGGAAGGAGGAGAAAGGAGGAGAAAGGAAGGAAGGAGGAGAAAGGAGGAGAAAGGAGGAGAAAGGAAAGAAAAAGAAAGAAAGAAGAAGGAAGGTCTGATTTGAAATTATTATTATTATTATTATTATTATTATTATTATTATTATTATTATTATTATTATTATTATTATTATTATTATTATTATTATTATTATTATTTTGCAATTTTCTACCTCCAAGCCTTTCTCTCTCTCTCTCTCTCTCTGCAAGATATTCTTGCCATTAACTAGCTGATTAATATCAAACGTAGGCCCTGGCAATTCGGACACTTCAAGACAACGATTGTTGACACCGTGGATGCGGAGTTCGGCCTGCCCTTCGAATCATTCTATCCCCTTAGTGCCCCTGCACCCAACTCTCTGCCATAAACTGAATCGACAGAGCGGGACAAAAGCGACTCTCTCTGAGCTACCAGAATCCTGCCTGTTGTTCTGCTCTCTGCTAGCTCTCTGGACCTGATCCAGGGGGATCTGTACAAGTCAAGAATGGGAATTGTACGTGGGCCCTGGTAATAGTTTCATTTGGATGGGATCTGCAGACATGGGGTTTATGGTGGATTGTGGTCACTGGCTTATTCCCTCGTTAACTTCAATGAAGAAGAAGGCTGCAGTTTTATACCCTGCCCTTCTCTCTGAATCAGAGACTCAGAGCAGCTTACAATCTCCTATATCTTCTCTCCCGAAAACAGACACCCTTTGAGAAGAGTGGGGCTGAGAGGGCTCTCACAGCAGCTGCCCTTTCTTTCAAGGACAACCTCTGCCAGAGCTATGGCTGACCCAAGGCCATCCCAGCAGCTGCAAGTGGAGGAGTGGGGAATCAAACCCGGTTCTCCTAGATAAGAGTCCGTGCATTTAACCAGTACACCAAACTGGCTCTCTTCCCCTCTGGAAGCCCCTCTGGTTTGCCCAGTGGGAAACCAAAGCAGTTAGGTCATTGTCCTGTTCTCTATTTTATCCTCACAACCACCCAGCAAGGTAGGTGAGGCCAAGAGTGTATGGCTGGCCAGCAAGTTTCCACAGCAAAGTGGGGACTTAAATGAGTTTCCCAGACCTCAAACACAGGGGTGTCAAACATGCAGCCCGAGGGTCAGGTCAGGCCCCTGGAGGGCTCCTATAGGCCCCCAAGCAACTCACTGTCATCTGCTTCCTTCTCCATCTCTTGCTTCCTTCCGCATCACAGCTTGCTTTGCCGGGCTCTCTCAATCGCACTGCAGCTACTGAGCAAAATCCCTATTTTCTTCATTGTCTGAGCAGCGCATGAAACAACTTATGTACAAAAGCTTGCAATGCCCAGCCATTTTATGTTTTACCCTGCTTTAGACTCAAAGCATGGACCTTGAGATTTCTGGAATGAATGTCAATAAATGAAAAGTTGGCATGCAACTTACAGACACACCTGAACAACGTCTAAACAGCTTACTCAAGATTGCTACAGCACAGACATTGTCTCCAGATTTCGGTGCAATAATTCGGAGCAAGAGGTGTCAGTTATCAGAGACCGTTAAATAAACAAAATATTGCAAGAGTGCTAATCTTTTAACCCAGCTTCCACCAGGGATCGAACTCAGGTCGTGAGCAGAGTTTAGGACTGCAGTACTCCAGCTTTAACACTCTGACCAATTACATAGCATTGCAGGAAGCATATTTTCAAGATGCCAGAAAGAAGCTAGACAGCTACTTGCTCAGAGGATTAGTGCGGGCAGCAGGCCAGGAAAGGTGGCTTCAATCATCCAGTGCCATGCAGCTCATCCACAAGCAATCCTTTTGATGTAAGCCCTGCTTAATAGACCCAAACAGGATTCTGGGTAGACCTGGTTAGGACTGTTTTTGCAGACAATGCAAAACACTGTTGTTGGGGGTTGAGAAAATTTGATAATAGAAATCAACAACTTCCTTCCTTCCTTCCTTCCTTCCTTCCTTCCTTCCTTCCTTCCTTCCTTCCTTCCTTCCTTCCTTCCTATTGTTTATGTTGTGCTAATTAAATTAATGTCCCTCAGCAACCCCGCCAAGAAAATATTCCTAGATACCAGCCTCCTTCCCTCCCTATGCAGGAGCAGTCTACCTGAGCAGTGAGAACTTTGATATGCTGGAGCAGTATTCTTAAAGATCCTCTGCAACCTCCCCACCCCCTCCTGCTCTGGGGCTAATTCTGAGCACAGAGGCAGCAAAAGGCGGCTGCCCGGCAGTGCCTGCATTTTATTGAGAATCCAGTGGAAAAGCCACCTCTGTGATTCAACATTAGGCTCAACATGAGGGAGAACTTCCTGACCGTTAGAGCAGTTCCTCAGTGGAACAGGCTTCCTCCTCGGGAGGTGGTGGGCTCTCCTTCCTTGGAGGTTTTTTAAACAGAGGCTAGATGGCCATCTGACAGCAATGAGGATCCTGTGAATTTAGGGGGAGGGATTTGTGAGTTTCATCAGTGGAACAGGCTTCCTCCTTGGGAGGTGGTGGGCTCTCCTTCCTTGGAGGTTTTTAAACAGAGACTAGATGGCCATCTGACAGCAATGAGGATCCTGTGAATTGTATTGTTTTAAATTTGACTTGTTGGCTTTTATTGTCTAATCTATGCTGTGATCCACCCTGAGTCTGTTATGGGAAAGGGCAGAATATGTTCACTAAATAAGTAAAATAAAATAAATAAATAAATTTTAGGGGGAGGTCTTTGTGAGTTTCCTGCATTGTGCAGGGGGTTGGACTAGATGACCCTGGAAGTCCCTTCCAACTAGGATTCTGTGATTCAAAGATCTTACGATCTAAGGGCATGATCTAGCCCAAGTTAAGCTTTTTTTTTTTTGACCGCATTGATTCCAAAGTGGGGGGGGGGGAGATTTCTGCATGTGCGGAATCCTCCCAGAATGCTTAGCAGGGGCTACTTTGTGCTTTGAATTTCAACAGTGTATGTGTGTATGTATGTGGGGGTTACAGAAGGAAGGGAGAGAGATGGGAATAAAGTTACAAGGAAAGTGACGGAAGGCTGACTGTGAATAAAGGCAGTTTCATGCGATGCGGCCCCCCTCCCAAAAAAACACACACCATGAAAATGCAACAATTGGCACATTTCTTATCTGCCAGTTGCCTTATCTTTCCTTCGTGGGGGGAAAGCGACATCAAGTCATACCAGACTTGTGGGGACCAACACTCCCTCTCAGCTGTGGAGTTTTGCGAGCAAAATTTCTACTTTGTGAGCTACTGGCATGAAGGAGGTGAGCTCCTGCATAAATTAGCTTGCTCTGGGGCCATTTTTTCCTGAGCTAAGACAGCAAGACGTGAGCCAGAGGCTTAAAAAATAGTGAGCTAGTTCACACTAACTCGGCTTAGAGGGAACACTGGTGGTGAGCCCTGTAAGGTTTTTCAACCCGTTCGGTGTAGTGGTTAAGTGTGCAGACTCTTATCTGGGAGAACCAGGTTTGATTCCCCACTCCTCCACTTGCAGCTGCTGGAATGGCCTTGGTCAGCCATCACTATTGCAGGAGTTGTCCTTGAAAGGGCAGGTACCGTGAGAGCCCTCTCAGCCCCTGTTGTGAGGGGAGAAGATATAGGACATTGTAAGCCGCTCTGAGTCTCTGATTCAGAGAGAAGGGCGGGGTATAAATCTGCAGTCTTCTTCAAGGCAAGATGCTTTCAGAGTTGATTTGTGATTGCCTGTCTCTGCTGTAGCAACCCTGGGTTTCCTTGGTGGTCTCTCATCCAAATACTAACCAGGGCTGGCCCTGTTTAGTTTCTGAGAACTACTGAAACTGGGCTAGTCTTCTGGGCCATCAGGTGAAAACCTTCCTGCACAGGACATCTAATTGTATTCCCTCCCCCCAAATTTGGCTTCTAAACAGGAGTCTTGTTGGTGAGCTAGTTTGGTGTAGTGGTTAAGTGTGCAGACTCTTATCTGGGTGAACCAGGTTTGATTCCCCACTCCTCCACTTGCACCTGCTGGAATGGCCTTGGGGCAGCCATAGCTCTTGCAGGTGTTGTCCTTGAAAGGGCAGTTGCTGTAAGAGCTCTCAGCCCCACCTACCTCACAGAGTGTCTGTTGTAGGGAAAGAAGATGAAGGGGGTTGTAAGCCGCTCTGAGACTCTGATTCAGAGAGAAGGGCGGGGTATAAATCTGCAATTCTTCTTCTTCTTCTTGGTGAGTTCAAAATGCTCTGAAAATCTAAATCCTGAAAGTACAAAAGATTTTGCAAACTGTGTGTGTATACATACACATGTATATATGTATGTATGTATGCACACACCAACCCATATATGCATGCATGTATTGCATGATTTGCAATCCAAATAGAAACACAGATTTTTTTTTTGGCGGGGGGGGGGGGAGCTTAGGGCCCTTGTATGTTTCTCTCCTTTCCCCACCCTTCAGGCAAGAGGGTCCCAATTCTTGTTAGAATGATTAATTCAGAATTCAAATTTACTGCTTTGGATGTCTGGATAAATCGCTCACCTCTGTAGCAAAGGCATATCAAGGGTAAGTTTCAGATGTTAAAACGGTTTCAGAAGGAAATTCTGTTTTACTACGCCATGTTATTTTAAAAAAATCTTTAAAAGGACAGTGGAAAAAATACACTCTAATCTTTTTTTAAAAAATCGATTAAAATATGAGATTATCAAAGGGCTGCACATTTTTAAAGCAAAAAAGAAAATGGTAAGGAATCTTATATTGTATGTTACAGTTTGCCTCCAAAGAGCCTGTCTGTATTATGATAACCATGTCCATTTTAAACCACTTGAACAGCAATGGCTTCTCGGAAAGAATTCTGGGAATTGTAGTTCAGTGAGGTGCTGAGAATCCTGCCAGAGAGCCACAAACCTTTCTCATAATCTGGGCCTAAGAACATAAGAACAACCCTGCTAGATCAGGCCAGGAATTTCTCTAGTCTAGTATTTTGCTTGGCACAGTGACCAAACTACTGCCCCCCACCCCCCCACAACGTCTACAGGCAGGGCATGGAGACCAATACACTGTTCTTGCCTTCTAGCACCAGTTTGCAGGGGTTTGCTGCCTCAGATCATGAATGTTCCATCTAGCCAATGTAGATAATAGCTATTGATGGATCTCTTCTTCATGAATGTGTCTAATCTGGTTTTACAGCCGGCTATACTTGCAGTGCCCTGACCTGCATGGCCCAAAATAGCTTTATCTCATCAGATCTCAGAAGCTAAGCAGGGTCAATCCTAGCTAGTATTTGGAAAGGCAATCTCCAAGGAATATCAGGGTCGTGACACAGAGGCAGGTAATGGCAAACCACCGCTGAAGAAGAAGAAGAAGAAGATATTGGATTTATATCCGCCCTCCACTCCAAAGAGTCTCAGAGCGGCTCACAATCTCCTTTACCTTCCTCCCCCACAACAATCACCCTGTGAGGTGGGTGGGGCTGGAGAGGGCTCTCACAGCAGCTGCCCTTCCAAGGACAACTCTGCCAGAGCTATGGCTGACCCAAGGCCATGCTAGCAGGTGCAAGTGGAGGAGTGGGGAATCAAACCCGGTTCTCCCAGATAAGAGTCCGCACACTTAACCACTACACCAAACCGGCTCTCCTGAAACATCTCTCGCCTTAAAAACACGCCTAGCTCGCCACCTAGTGGTGCATCATGCTAACAGAGCTAAAACTTCTGGTTGCCAGACCATCTTAGGATCTCCTGACTATTCCGCATACAATGCCATATAATAATTGTTAGAATCATTGCACTGATTACTCATTTACTGGTTTTGATTGCGACTCGAGGCTGTTTTTACATTTTCCCAGTCTGACAACTGTTGGGGTTGTCTCCTGCTCCGTTGCAGAGAGCCGATGACCCTTTGTATTGGATCCTGTTTTGTTTGCAGCATTTCCCCATCCCCCTCTGAAGAAGAAGAAGGCCGTAGATTTATACCCCATCCTTCTCTCTGAATCAGAATCTCAGAGTGGCTTAGCCAAAAAAGGCCTTTTTTTCCCCTTCCTCCCCCACACCAGACATCCTGTGAGGTAGGTGTGGTTGAGAGAGCTCTGACAGAAATTGCCCTTTCAAGGATAGCTCTGCGAGAGCTATAGCTGACCAAGGCCATCCAGCAACTGCAAGTGGAGGAGTGGGGAATCAAACCTGGTTCTTCCAGATAAGAGTCCATGCACTTAACCACTACACCAAACTGGCTCTCTGCTTGCTCTGGACATAGATCAGCCCAATGGATGTCCACTCCTCTGAAGCACATGATGAAGGAAGCTCTGGCACATGGAATCCTATGCTGGAATAAATTTGGCTTATCTTTAGAGTCTCCCTGGGGTCCTAGGGTTGAGGTCCTAGGTTTGCCAGCCTCCAGGTGGCACCTGGAGGTCTTCTGTTATTACCATTTCTCTCCAGATGACGAAGATCAGTTCACCTAGAGAAAATGGATGCATTGGGGCAGGGGTGGCCAAACTTGCTTAATGTAAGAGCGGCATAGGATAAACATCAGACGTCAGAGAGGTAGAAGACATGAATGTCAGATGTTTGAGAGCCGCAAGATAGGAAGGAAAATAGATGGGTAAGGGAGGGAGAGGTGGAGAGAAAGCAACTTTAATTTTAAATGCCTTATCCAAGCCACCAGCTGGAGAAGTGATTTCAAGAGAGAAATGCCTTCTCCAAGCCAGTTGTTGGCGGTGGGGGGCTTTGAGAGCCACACAATACGTGCGAAAGAGCCACACGTGGCTCCCAAGCCACAGTTTGGCCACCCCTGCTTTGAGGATGGATTGTAAGGGATTATATTGTGCTAAGGCCCCTCCCTTCCTCAAACCCTCCCCTCCCCAGGCTCCACCTACAAAATCTCCAGGTATATTCCAACCCAGAGCTGGCAACCGGACCTTGGTCTACTGTGTTGTTTTGTTGTAACAAACTAATACAGCCATCTCTAGAATTATTGAATCATAGAGCTGGAAAGGACCTCCAGGGTCATCTCGTCGAACCCCCTGCACAATGCAGGAATTTTGCAAATACCGCCCCCCTACCACACACATAAATACGTCCCCGATGATGGCAAAAAACCATGCCCAGAAGATGGCAAAACCTCCAGGATCCCTGGCTGAACTAGCCTGGAGCAAAATTGCTTGCTGACCCCGAAGTAGTGCTCAGCATCTTTCCTGGGGCATGTAAGAAGGGGCCACGAGAATTAAGCACTGATGCAACCCTTCTGGCCCTTCTTCTCATGACCTGCCTAAGTTCACAGAATCAGCGTTGCTGTCTTCTACCGCAGGATAAAGGGTAAAGTCTTCTTGTATATGGAGGCCCTCTGAAAGGCCTTTGTCCAATAGCTAGCCTCCCCCTCTTTCTCAGACGCTCTCTGGCTCCAAAAACCCGACCCTCTCCTACAGATCCCTCACAAAAGATTCCGCTGACTCATTAGTGCATTGAACTCGCTGGTAAAAAGAAGCTTGAGAATAAACCGCATTATACGGATGCCTAAAGATGCTCTTCCGGTTTTGGCTGGCACCTCTGTAGTATCATGCTGATGTTGTGGAAATTACATGAGGAGATAAGTGGTGAGCCATACAACCCTTTCTCCATGTGGGAAGTCCTAGGGCAGCAGGGGGTTAAATCCTGCACAGCACTGTAAATGAAGAACACCTGGGATGGGAGAGCTGTGTACATAAGAAGCAGGCAACTTTGGAGAGAGGGCAGCAGCGGAGGCTTCAGCGGTGGCTTCAATGGCAGCTTTGGAAAACAGTTGTAACAAACTAGCACAGCCATCTCTAGAATCATAGAGTTGGAAGGGACCTCCAGGGTCATCTCACGGCAGAGGGAGAACAGCTTCAAGCACAGAAGACAGTTCGGGAGAGAAGAGGCCTCAGCAAGGAAGGACAAACTTCTAAGCTGTGTGCAAGCTGTAGAGAAACCCTGCACTCCAGCCTTGTTCCCTGGACAGACTGCTAGCCTTGTGAAGTAGACCTTTCTTTCTCCTTATAAAGCTCACTGGGTGGGTGAGGGATATTTTCATTCGTGAAAGCTGAATAAAGCTGCATTTCTTTGGCCAGAATTTATTGCTTGTAGGAATCTCTAGAACCATGGGTAATACAGCTGACAATTCTCTTCCTGGAAGGTGAACAATTTGCACAGATCGTCAGCTTCCCTCCCGATAGCATAGATCAGGCAACTCAATGGCACTTTCCCTGACTCCCTGACTCCTCTCAGAGAGCTTTGCTCCAGCAAGGCAATCTGCCCCCCACCCCACAGTCCAACTATTTTGAAGGTCTATGGAAAATGAAGCTTTCTCGATCTGACAACTGTACCACAGTAAGCAATTTTCATCTGTTCTAAAGCTTATTCTTTTGACACGCTGTCTGGTTATTCTAGAGAAGCGGGCAAGCCAAAGTAGATGGAGAATGGAACAATGTAATCGGTCAGATCAACTGAGAGCAACAGTGCTTACATAACTGACTGCCTTACTTCTGGATGCAAAGCTACCTATAGCTGGAACATTCACACATTGTTTAAACCTTATGTAATGGACAGGTGAGGCCCCACCTCTCCCTAAGAACATTCAATGGGAGCTGATGGAATTTTAAAGAGAGAGAGAGAGAGAGAGAGAGACCGGATGAGGGCAGTAGAGGAATGGAGGGTGTGTTTGGCTGAGTGAAGCTGTGGTGAAGAGCAGCAGAAGGCCAACTAGAATGGACGGTGTGTTTGGCTGAGCGAAGCTGTGGTGAAGAGCAGCAGAAGGCCAACTAGCATGGAGGGTGTGTTTGGCTGAGTGAAGCTGTGGTGAAGAGCAGCGGAAGGCCAACTAGCATGGAGGGTGTTTTCGGCTGAATGAAGCTGTGGTGAAGAGCAGTGGAAGGCCAACTAGCATGGAGGGTGTGTTTGGCTGAGTGAAGCTGTGGCAAAGAGCAGTGGAAGGCCAACTAGAATGCCGGGGGAACTGATCTTAGTCATCTGGGGATCGACTGTAATATAGGATATCTCCAGGTGCCACCCTACTTCTAGGCAATGGTGATGTCAGGGGGTGTGGCCTAATATGCAAATCCCTGCTGGGCTTTATCTGTCAAAAAAGCACTGATCACAACAAAAGGGAAGGGAGCCCAGTCCCTCCTTGGAAATCTTCCAGAGGCCTTGCAAGGCTTGCCTGTTTGCCAGAGCTTTTGAGGTGGTCTGAATGGAAGGCATCTTTTAAGAATGGATGTGTGAAGGAAGGATTTGGAGTTTGTTCTTTTATTCTGGTTTACCTGGAAATGTTTTTAGAGCTATTCTTGCAAGCTGCCTTGAATCACACAAAAAGGTATATCAGAAAGAAAGAAAGAAAGAAAGAAAGAAAGAAAGAGAGAAAGAGAGAAAGAGAGAAAGAGAGAAAGAGAGAAAGAGAGACAGAACAAGAGAGAGAGAGAGAAAGAAAGAAAGAAAGAAAGAAAGAAAGAAAGAAAGAAAGAAAGAAAGAAAGAAAGAAAGAAAGACTGTAGATTTATACCTCACCGTTCTCTGTATCAGAGACTCAGAGTGGCTTACAATCTCTTTTATCTTCTTCCCCCACAACAGACACCCTGTGAAGTAGGAAGGGCTGAGAGGGCTTTCCCAGAAGCTGCCCTTTCAAGGACAGTTCAACAAGAGCTATGGCTGACCCAAAGCCATTCCAGGAGGAGCAAGTGGAGGAGTGGGGAATCAAACCCGGTTCTTCCAAGTAAGAGCCCACGCTCTTAACCACTACACCAAACTGGTTCTCCAGACGGAAGGAAGGAAGGAGAAGACTGTAGATTCATACCCTCCCCCTCTCTGAATTAGAATCTCAGAGTGGCTCACAGTCTCCTTTATCTTCTTCCCCCACAACAGACAAGAAAGAAAGAAAGAAAGAAAGAAAGAAAGAAAGAAAGAAAGAAAGAAAGAAAGAAAGAAAGAAAGAAAGAAAGAAAGAAAGAAAGAAAGAAAGAAAGAAAGAAAATCCAGCAGAAGAGTTCTGCTGCTCATGCCTTATTAGATTGAAAGAGAGCAGCAAATTCCTACGTTCAGGATCTTCTGGCTTCTTTCTTCCCAAAGTTCTTGCCTCAGTCCCCTGAACTCCCCCTCCCCAACACACACACCCAACACACACATTCTTAGTATGGAATGCTTTCCCAAAAACTTTGGGGGCTTTAGGGAGGGATTGTGGTTCAGTGGAAGAGCTTTGCTTGGCAGGCAGAAGGTCTCAGGTTCAATCCCCGGCATCATGAGGTAAAAGAATCAGGTAGGAGGTGGTGTGAAAGATCCCTGCATAAGACTTTGGAGGCCTGCTGCCGATTGGAGGAGGCAGTGCTGACCTTGATGGACCAGGGGTCAGATTCAGTACAAGGCAGCTTCATGTGTGTTTGGAGGGGGGGACGTACCAGTCTCCTTCCCCCCTGCCACCTCCCAATCCACACAGCCAGGGTTTTTTTTTGAGCAGGAACGCACAGGAATGCAGTTCTGGCTGGCTTAGTGTCAGAGTGCGTGGTCTAATATGCAAATGAGTTCCTGCTGGGCCTTTTCTATTTAAAAGCCTGTGTGAAACAATGGTGAATCAGGGGTGTGTGGCCTAACATGCAAATAAGTTCCTGCTGGACTTTTCCCACAAACCCCCTTGCACACAGCTATTTATTTAACTTACTGACTTCAGTTTCATCTCATCTTTCTCTCCAAATGGAGATCCAAAGCAGTTTCCATGGTCCCTTCTCCTCCATTTTCTCCTCATAATAACCCCATGAGGCAGGTTAGGCCGGGGCTTTTTTTTTTGTAGCAGGGACTTCTTTGCATATAAGGCCACACACCCCTGATGTAGCCAATCCTCTTGGAGCTTGTAATAGGCCCTGTAAGAAGAGCCCTGTAAGCTCTTGGAGGATTGGCTACAGCAGGGGTGTGTGGGCTAATATGCAAAGGAGTTCCTGCTACAAAAAAGCCCTGGGTTAGGCTGAGAGTGTGTGATTGGCTCAAAGCCACCCAGTGAGATTCCAAGGCGAGCAAATTGAACCCAGGGTCCCCTAGATCAGGGGTGGGGAACCTCCATCTCGAGGGCCGTATACAGCCCTCAAGGTCACTTGGTGTGACCCTCGGGGGTTGCTGGGCCGAACCGAGCCATGTGGCAGCCCCTCTGGGGCCTGGCTGGCCAGTGAGGATTGTGAGACCCAGCCGCACTGTGCAGAAGCCTCCCCAGGGCCAGGCAGGGATCACAGGGCCCAGATGTACTGTGTGGCAGCCTCCCTGGGGCCTGGCCAGCCGGCCAGAATTGCTGCAGGGCCTGGAAAAGTTGCTGTCACCGTTCAGTTTGCACTTGATTATCCCAGATGGTGTGGCCTAATATGCTAATATTAGGGGATGTGGTCTAATACGCTACTGAGTTCCTGCTGGGCTTTTTCTACAAAAAAACCCTGGACCTATGCATTTGCTTAGGGCAGCGGGCCGAGTGTGTGTGTGTGTGTGTGCCAGATTATGATGATGATGATGATACTGGATTTATATCCCGCCCTCCACTCCGAAGAGTCTCAGAGCGGCTCACAATCTCCTTTCCCTTCCTCCCCCACAACAGACACCCTGTGAGGTGGGTGGGGCTGGAGAGGGCTCTCACAGCAGCTGCCCTTTCAAGGACAACCTCTGCCAGAGCTATGGCTGATCCAAGGCCATTCCGGCAGGTGCAAGTGGAGGAGTGGGGAATCAAACCCGGTTCTCCCAGATAAGAGTCTGCGCACTCAACCACTACACCAAACTGGCTCTCCTGTGGTGAGAGATCAGGCTCTCACCACATGACTTCAAATAGAAAAAAAAAATATTTGCATTAATTTTGCTGGCCTGAATCATTCTCCCTCAGCAGAGCACTGTTTTTTTAAGTTGATAATTTGCTATGTCCCGCGAATGATGTTATAAATATCCATATGGCCCTTGCAGAAAAAAAAGGTTCCCCGCCCTGCCCTAGATGATCCTAGCTTAACACGCAAACCACTACATCGTGTGGACCCCAGAACCCCTCAAATAAACAGGACCAAATCTACATGCTTTTTTGGGGGGGGGGAATTAAAATATGATGCCCCCTTACGGGCCATTCTATCTTATGGTCCCATAGAAAACAATGGATTCCATACCCAATTTGGCGCCCCCTCTCTGTCAGCGCCCAGGGCATGCACCCCCCTCTGCTCCCCCATCTGGCTCTGCAGATAAATTTCCATGGGGTCAGAAAGTCTGCTGGGACAAGAAGAATGTAGGAAAGTTCCACAGCTTTCAGTGCCTTCTGCCCGAGGGTCTCTGGACCCGACTCACTCTCTTCGCATTTGGCTGAGCAATCGAGAGATCCTCAAAGAGATGGAAGATGAGACAGCAGTCGAGGATTTTACGTGGTTTTGCTGACAGGTGGCTTTATGAGCGGACAGCTTTATTGTCATTACGTTTTTATGTTGTGTAATGTTCGTTGTTTACTACTGTTTCCATTTGATAGTTTATTGGGGGGGGGAGTGATTTTTACAATTAAAAAATGATTTGTGCATCATCCTTCCCTGTGAGTACTATCAAAGTCTTTGCAATAAATTCACGGATGGATGGATGAAGAGGAATTTAGGCGAACTATCTTCTGGGTCATTTCTCTCTGTCTCTCCGCTAAGACCATCTTGTCTAGTGGTCAGGGGAATTTCGCCACACCTGAAATGCAGCTGAATCACTGTGAACAGAAAAGGGTATAGCCCCCATGCCAAAAAAGTTGTCTTTTCCTATTTTAGAAGAATGTTTGGGTCCAGGGGCACCTTGAAGAAGAAGATATTAGATTTCTATCTCGCCCTATACTCTAAATCTCAGAGTGGTCACAATCTCCTCTACCTTCTCCCCACCCCCACAACAGACACCCTGTAGAGTAGGTGGAGCTGAGAGAGCTTTTACAGCAGCTGCCCTTTCAAGGACAACTCCTACGAGAGCTATGGCTGACCCAAGGCCATTTCAGCAGGAATGTGGAGGAGTGTAGAATCAAACCTGGATCTCCCAGATAAGAGTCCTCACGCTTAACCACTACATCAAACCGGTTTCTTAAGACCACTGAAGTTTAATTCTGGGTATAAGCCTTCAAGCACATACACACTTCTTCAGATACATTGAAACAAGACTTCCTCAACCATTACATACAGGTTTTTTGGGGGGTTAGGCATCAGAAAAGGAGTCATTGGACCCCACGGTGCCCAAGGGCGTCCTGTCCCAAAGCAAGCCCAAAAGGGCTGGAATTGCCATCTTTGCAATGGATGCCAAAAAAACTTAAAAGGTTTTTTTTGGGGGGGGGGGGGAGGAGAACAAAACATTATGGGGGGGCATTTATTTTACCAATCCATAAATCCCCAGCTGCCAAGTTGTCACGTCGTGGCTGATCGTGCATCCCTAATGTGTAAATCTCTCTCCGGCATGCGTTCCTGCGTTGCGCTCAGGATTCCAATGGCAACTCGCAGACGTCGTCGCCGCAGACATCAGAGGCCTGACGAGGGCTTAGCCAAGAAGTTGCAGATGACAAATTGTGAAAAAAATGGATTAAGCTGATTATCTGGCGTCAGTCAAAGTTTGTCAGGATTTTCCGAGGGTGTGAATGGGATTCTGAAGGCTTGTCAAAAAAAAAAAGGGGGGGGGGCGCAGAGAAAATTCAACAGAATCTGTTCTGCAGAGCTGGAGATGGTGGTGGTGGGAAGCCTTGTATGGTTTGAGAGCTCTTACAAGAGCCGCCCGTTCAGTGCTGGGAATATATCCTCCAATCAAAACGGACGATTTCAAAGTTCATGCTGGCAAATGTCAGAGCCAGGACTATTCTTGTAGCAGGAACTCCTTTGCAAATTAGGCCACGCCCCCTAATCTAGGCAATCCTCCAAGAGCTTACCATAGGCCCTGTAAGCAGGGCCGGCTCACCCACTAGGCAAACTAGGTGGTTGCCTAGGGCACTGGACAGGGGGCGCTGAATTGGGCCCATGAAAAATCCCTAGTTTGCCTACCTCTCCCCCCTACCACTGCCGCCACCACCACCACCACCCGCCCCCTCCCTTACCTTCCACAGTGCTGTGTGCCGAGCTCCACCCACCCCTGACGTGATCAGAGGAGAGCGCCACAACAGACTCAGCCCTACTGGCCCAACTGGCATCTGATCCTTCTTTGAAGTGTGGTGATGGACCATGGTGCTGCCTTGGGGTGCTGCAGAGGGAGGAAGGGAGGGCAGGTGGCAGTGTCAAGGGGGCACCGGAGGGCGCCAGGGGTGCCGGGCAGGGAACCTACCTGGGCGCCACACATCCTAGGACTGGCACTGCCTGTAAGAAGAGCCCTGTAAGCTCTTGGGGAATTAGCTACATCAGGGGGTGTGGCCTAATATGCAAAGGAGCTCCTGCTACAACAAAAGCCCTGGTTGGAGTATTTGCCACGGGGGTTCATCCTTGCTCGTGGCTCTGCTCCTCTGTCTCAGAGAGCACCAGTCTTTTCAGACCCCAGTCTCATCCTTAGCTCCAACCTACAACATGAGATCCACTTTTGATAGTTGTACCACCCACGCCTGTCTTTTTCCTATTTGCGTGATTCGAATCCAGGAGCGCTCTGTAGACGCCAACAAGAATGTTGGGGTATACGCTCTCCAGGGTCAAAGGTCCCTTTGTCAGATACAAGTTGGGATTTTGTTGCTTATCCCTTGACTTCATAGTAAAGCCCTTGAATTATTATTTTACTAGTCAGCACACAAATGCACTTGAGAGAGCAATATAAACCACAAGCATGGGTCTTTGCCCCAGAGAGGTTACAATCTCAGTTCTCATGGGGAGGAAGAAAGAGAGGCAACAGAGGAGGAAGAAGAAGACTGCAGATTTATACCCCGCCTTTCTCTCTGAATCAGAGACTCAGAGCAGCTTACAATCTCCTATATCTTCTCCCCCCACAACAGACACCCTGTGAGGTGGGTGGGGCTGAGAGAACTCTGACAGAATCTGCCCTTTCAAGGACAACCTCTGTGATAGCTATGGTTGACCCAAGGCCATTACAGCAGGTGCAAGTGGAGGAATCAAACCCAATTCTCCCAGATAAGAGTCCGTGCACTTAACCACTACTTTGCATATTAGGCCACACACCCCTGATGTAGCCAATCCTCCAAGAGCTTACAGGGTTCTTAGTACAGGGCCTACACGTCCCCCCTCAGCCTTAACACACATACATGTTGGCTGGGTCCACAGCGCCGGCTGAAGGCAGTAGCAAGCTGACCTGGAAGTGAGCTGGTGGAAAGAGGAGTGCCTGGGAACATTCAGATGGTGTACGGCCTGCCCCCAGAACAGGGACGGGCTGCATGCACCCTGGAGGATCGTCCAGAGTGCTCATGTGCCTCTCTTTTGCTCCCAGGGCACTTTCTGGCTATCTGGACTGCCTTAGAAATTAGGTACCACTTTGGAAATGGCAGCTTTCTGAGATGGGTTCCCTTCGAGCCACGACAGAGTGAGTACGGGACGGGGATGGCAGGGAGATGTGTGTGTTTGGATGCACTTTTTAAATCCACTCACCTGCCATCCCCGGGGTGGCTTAAACTGCCTGTCTGAATCCAGCCATAATGAAATTGCAATGTGTTTGTTTGTTTGTGTGTGTGTGTGTGTGTGTGTGTGTGTGTGCAGGACCGGCCCTAGGGTGCACGGTGCCCCAGTCAGACTTGCCACCTGCCGCCCCTTCCGTGGCGCTGCCCCTTGGGCCCCCCTTCCCCTCTTTTTAAATCTGCAGTGCCACAATGCAGTGCTGTGCTCCAGTCCCGCCCCCCCCCCCACCGCCGACTGTAGCAATCTCTGAGCATCCTCTGCCAGAAGGATGCTCAGAGAGTGATACAGAGACTGTGCGCTGGCCAAGCACCCTCCCCACCTGCCCTCTGATGATCGGAATCATCAGAGAGCGTGCAGGGAGGGTGCCTGACTGGCAAGCAGTCTCTGTATCTCTCTCTGAGTGTCCTCCAGGTGGAGGATGATCAGGGAGCGATACAGAAACTGCACGCTGGCCAGAAGCCCTTGCAGGTGGCAAAATTTGGGCATTTGCCTATGATGCTGGGCCGGGAGGGCCCAATTTGGTGCCCTCCTCAGTTTGGTGCCCTAGGCAAATGCCTAATTTGCCTAATGGGAGGGCAGGCCCTGTGTGTGTGTGTGTGTGCGCGCTTCTGGAGGTAGAAAGTACCAGCAAGTCACAGCTGATTTACTGTCCAGTAAATTGTCCAGTTTTCAAGGCAAGGGACTTTCAGAAGCGGTTTGCCAGTGCCTACCTCTGCGTAGTAACCCTGATAATCCCTGGTGGCCTTCCATCTATCTACTAGTCAGGGCCAACCCTGCTTAGTTTTTGCGATCTGGTTAGACTTGGCTAGCCTGGGCCATCCAAGTCATGAGAGGAGAGGAACAGAGATGGTTTGCCTTTGCCTGCCTCTGCAGCACCACCCTGGGATTACTCAGAGGTCTCCTATATAGTACTAGCCATGAAGAAGAAGAAGAAGACCATTGATTTATACCCCACCCTTCTCTCTGAATCTCCTTTCCCTTCCTCCCCCACAACAGACACCCCGTGAGGTGGGTGGGGCTGAGAGAGCTCTCCCAGAAGCTGCCCTTTCAAGGACAACTCCTACAAGAGCTATGGCTGGCCCCAAGGCCATTCCAGCAGCTGCAAGTGGCGGAGGGGGGGGGGACTCAAGGCTGACCCTGCTTAGCTTTTGAGATCTGATGAGACTGAGCTAACACTTTGTTGTTGTTCAGTTGCACAGTCGAGTCCGACTCTTTGTGGGCACGTGGGCCAAGTCAGGCCAGGCCCTCCTGTCTTCCACCACCTTCTGATGTCTGCTCAAATTCGTGTTAGTCACATCAGTAGCGCTGTCCAGCCATCTCATCTTTTGCCGTCCCCTTCTTCTTTTGCCTTCCGTCTTTCCCGGCATCAGGGTCTTCTCCAGGGAGTGCTCCCTTCTCATTGGGTGGCCAAAGTATTGGAGCTTCAGCATCCGACCTTCCAGGGAACAGAGCTAACACACACACATGCATAGTCCCATCCCGTTATTTCTGCCTCTTTTCCAGAGCCCCAGAGAGCACAGGTTTTGCAAGGCTGATGTTCACGAGGGGGCAATAGACCTCCAAGCTTCCCCTCCCCCCATGCCTGCTAGCTGCCATTCCTTTCCCACAACCCCACTGGGAAAGAGCCGGCATCAAACAGGAAGGATGCGGCCCTCCAGAAGGGCCGGCCATTTGTGATTCCTTTATTAGGCTTTTGTGAACCGTTCGGTGCTTTCTCTCTCTCTGCGCTCACCCTCTTCATCTTGTCAAGACCAGTTGGCCGAGGACGGCTGCTTTCCCTGGCCAATCACACCAATTTCAGAGCTGAGGCTGAGGGCCCATCTTGCACAGCGGGGGTCTCGGAGAAGCCTCCCCTCCACAGAGCCGGGGGTCAGGTGTTGCCCTCTCCCCTTAGTGGATTTTCTCTCTCTCTCTCTTTTGAACACTTTGCAGATTTGTTGGTTACAATGACTATTAAAAAGGAGCTTTGCCGGATTAAGGGAGGACTGGTAAATTCGAGCCGAATGTAGCCTACACAGCCTCCAAGGCAAAGGCAGAAATGGGTGGAAGATACAGTTCCTCTAGCTTTAATAGACATTGCTGAACGGCTTGGGATGTTGTTTGTTTCTCCCTGGGTGGACTTCTTGCTCAGTTTGTAAATATAGATATATATATTTAAAAAGCCAACAGCTTGATTTATTCAGATCCATGATAATCTTGTTTGCAAATAACACATAGGAACAATTACACACACATTTATGTGTGAATACAAATATGTGGATATATATTTATATCTGCATTGATATATAGATATACAGTATACATTCCATTCCAGACCTAATATATATATACATTCCATGCTTACGCTCACATTGTACACCCCCCCATCTATCATCTGTCTGTCTGTCCCTTTCTCTGTCCCTCCCCTGTCTGTCTGTCTGTCTGTCTGTCTGTCTGTCTGTCTATCTGTCTGTCTATCTATCTATCTATCTATCTATCTATCTATCTATCTATCTATCTATCTATCTATCTATCTATCTATCTATCTATCTATCTATCGGATTCAGTGGGAGCTCACAGGACCACAGCTCCTGAACCTTTCTGAGAGTTCCACCTTCTCTTCCTGAGAGTTCCACCTCCTTGTCCATTGAATAATATGTGCGGCTGCATAACAATTCCCAGATGAGCTCCACCATCTATTTTTCTACAAAATGACCTGTCTGTCTGTCTGTCACAGGGGTGGCCAAACTGTGGCTTGGGAGCCACATGTGGCTCTTTCACACATATTGTGTGGCTCTTGAAGCCCTTACTGCCCCATCTGCTAATTTGGAAAAGGCATTTCTCTCTTTAAATCACTTCACGAGCCAAGCCAACTGGCAGCTCCCTCCCCCCATCTATTTCCTTCCTTCCTTCCTTCCTTCCTTCCTTCCTTCCTTCCTTCCTTCCTTCCTTCCTTCCTTCCTTCCTTCCTTCCTTCCTTCCATCCGTCATCTTGTGGCTCTCAAAAACCTGACATTCCTGTCTTGCAGCTCTCAAACATCTTGCGTTTATTCTGTGCGGCTCGTACGTTAAGCAAGTTTGGCCACTCCTGTTCTATCATCTTCGTCTTCATCAACTACAATCTATCATCTGCCTGCCTGTCTTTCTATCAATGAAGAAGTGAGCCGTGACTCATGAAAACTTAACCCCTGCCACAAATTTTGTGAGTCTTTATGCTGCTACCGGACTCTTGCTCTTTTTGAGCTATATCAGGGGACATTGTGTCGATATCAGTATGTCTTGTTTGTTGCAAATACGGTATATCTGCAGGAGTCCATATTTTAGCACAAACCATGCGCAATTTCAAGTATGCACACTACGCATCTGTACAACGTTTTCCAGTCTCTCTCTGTGGGTCTTTCCACGCACAGCACGAATACATGCCTTGATAGATGGCTACAGATATATTCGTGTTTGTATACATATGTAGGCACATCTATAAATGCACACAGTCTTCGAGCATTTACCTGCCCCTGTATGTTTGTGTTCGTCAGAGAGAGATGATATATTGGCATGCAGCACTGTCTCCTTAGGCACTGCGAGGGTATTCGTCGTGACTGCGAGAAGTAGCAACGAACTTAGTCCCAGCTACCTTTGCAGTCTGAATCGATGCACATATTAACGGCTGGCTGCTATTAAAATATATACATCACAAATATATGCGATCCAGGTACATGGCAGAGATTTTTGAAAAGATCCATCTGAACAGCTCTTTTGCACCGCCTTAGAAAGATTTTTTGCCTCCCTCCCAAATTACAACAAACCCTGTTCTAACACTAACAAACACACATCCCTATTTGTGATTCTTTTAATCTGCTAAAAACATCCCCATGATTCCACACTGCCCGCTTACATTAAGAATTGCTGCTTCCGTTCCCGTTTGTCTGATGAAGTCTGCTTAAGAGCATACGAAAGCTTACATTCTGAATAAAACTTAGCTGGTCTTAGAGGTGCGACTTGTCTACTTTGTTTCATTTCCCCTCTTTTCACCCCCCTGCTGAGAAACACCCATTTCTCCCTTCTTGCAAAACTTGCTAGAAAGTTGCTAGGATTCTGAATTGAATTTCAAACCACCATCATCTTTTCCTAACTGTGGCTCCCCCTCCCCCTGCCCAGTTGGGACAGGCCCGGCCGTGAAGGTATAACTTGGCCAGGGCTTTTCTTGAAAGACTGAGCCTGAAGGGCCCTCAACAATGTGTGGTGAAGAGAAAAGAGAAACACCTCCACAAAAGGAGGGATTGTTAATAGCGGGACAATCCCAAGCAGGGGCCAGCCGGAGCCTGTCTCAGACAATAAGCACAGAGGGCTGTGATTTGAATAGAAGGGGGGCCCTTTCGCTTTTTAAGCTGGACAAAAACCGAAAATGTTAATCAGGGGCTTGAAAAGCCCTGACTGGTCAAAGCCCGATGGGCAGAGAGGGGACCCTTTAAACCCCCCCCCCCCCGCCTGCCCCCCAACCCAGGCCCCAGACAGAAGAATCTGTCTCCTCCTCTAACTTTGTTTCATTCATGAGCTCTTAAAAAAAAAAAAAACCACACACACACCCTGGTGGACTGAGGGAAACTTTTAAAGGGAGGTTTTGAAAAGAGATTTCTCTTCTTTCTTCAGAGTCGGAGGGAGAGAAGACATCCAAAGGGCAGGTAGGTTTTTTGGGGGGTGGGGAGGCATTTTAGATTTAATAAATAAATAACATTGAACAGTCAGGAAAGTTTCGGCCTGTCTTGCTGTGAAGGAGTTTCTCTTCTTCTCCAGGCATTTCCAAGTTCGTTTTTTTTTTTTTGGCAGGGTTCTTGGAACGACAAGTTATTTCAGCCCTCCGTCTGCAATCTGAAACACGTCGACTAGGCGACGGAGCAAACCCTGTTCAACAGAAGGAACTTGCTCTTAAGGAAAGATGCTTAGGCAGCGCTTGTGTGCAACCGTTAGAGCGGTTCCTCAGTGGAACAGGCTTCCTCCTTGGGAGGTGGTGGGCTCGCCTTCCTTGGAGGTTTTGAAACAGAGGCTAGATGGCCATCTGACAGCAATGAAGATCCTGTGAATTTAGGGGGAGGTGTTTGTGAGTTTCCTCAGTGGAACAGTCTTCCTCGGGAGGTGGTGGGCTCTCCTTCCTTGGAGGTTTTTAAACCAAAACTGGATGGCCATCTGACAGCAATGAGGATCCTGTGAATTTAGAGGGAGGTCTTTGTGTGTGTCCTGCATTGTGCAGGGGGTTGGACTAGATGACCCTGGAGGTTCCTTCCAACTCTAAGTTTCTATAAGGTTAGTGGCCTTTTAAAGTAAAGATCAGAGAGGTGATGGAGGGACTTCAGGGATAGTGCAGAGGCAGGTCTGGAGAGTTTTTGTCCATCACTCCTTGAGGTACAATCCAGCCAAGCCAAGGTGTTGCTTTGCTGACAAAAAGATGATATATTTTTTTTTGCAGGGAGTGTATTGATAGATGCGCTGAGGCCTGTGTTTTGCACATCCACTCCCCTGTAATTTCGGGTCAAAAACAGGTTTGGTAGGCTTCCTAGTGATTTGAAAAAGCCCACAAAACATTTCAACCGGAAAGCGGGATTTATTTTTTAAAGAAGGAGCATTTGTGTGCTCTCCACAGTGCAGGATTAAACCCTGTGGAGGCCCCTAGGCCGTCAAAATCTGGTGGTGGTGGGGGCCTTGCAAATTATCTCAGAGTCTGAGTCCCCACCCCCACTGCCCATGGCCCCCGCTGCAGCCTGCAGGCACCTTCTTAAAAGCTGCGGGGGAGAGGCAGAGAGAGGCAAACTTGGCAACAACGCCAGCAGCAGCCGCACCAGGCAAGGCGGGCAAAGAGCAGCTCAGTTACTGGTTGTGTGTGCAGGCTGGGAGGGCTGCAGGCAGGGGGGGAATGGGGTGGGGGGAAGCTGACCTGGGGCCCCTCAAGGCATGGGGGCCCAAAGGCCAATGCCTACTTGGCCTAATTGTTAATTCAGCTCTGGCTCCCCATGTGTCTAGGGGTCTGCCATTCTGTTGTTAGCACTCTCAAAACACCGGGGTCTCTCTCCATCACATGACTGCTGTCCAAAACTCAGCTAAGCAGGAACATGGGCATTCTTCAGGGGATAGATACAGGCGGGCAGCCGTGTTGATCTGAAGTAACGGAAACTTTATTCTAATTCTTCAGGGAAGGTCAAAATAGGACTTCTTCTACTGAGCAGAGTTCTACTGCCTTGCGGGTGCCCTTGTGCCTTCCTAAGTTTGATTGTATATTTATTTATAAGTTTAGATAAGGGGAGGGAGGGGAGACATGAAAAATAAACTCTTGGGGCCTTTCTCTCCCTTCCTTAACTCTTCCCAGTTTCCCAAAGGCGAGGGATTTATGCTCCCTTTCTGGCTTGCACCCATTGTGACTATGTCCCCCCCTTCCCCATTCCTTCTCAGCCTTTCTGGTTGATTTTTTAGCACATTTCCCAAGCACAATTTTAAAAAAAGGAAATAAAAATGCCACTCTGAAATTCTGTGATGAAAAATCCGTATGAGCAAAAAGCAAAAGAAAATGTAAATCGCAAAGAAAGCAGAGCAGAGAATTCTCGTTCTCATTTTTCTGCTGAGAGAATTGGTGGGGTGGGTTTGGCTGGGATCTCAGTGTCTCTCCCCCCCCCCCCCCCGCTTTTTTATATATGGAAGAAAAGAGAGCCCTGGTACTGCATGTCGGCAAAATATATGTTTTTGTTGTGGGCAATAAAGCAACCATGAATGTTAAGGATGACTGAGGGTAGATGAGTCTGTGCGCTCAGGGAATGTGGGGAGGATAGGCGGAGGGATGGGTTTAGCTGTGTGTGTAGAGAATATATATATTCTCTACTATATATTGTACTATATACAGTGCAGTGTATATACACACACACACAGTGCAGTGTAAGTTTATTTATTTATTTACATTAGACTTTTATCCCGCCCTCTCCGCAAGCGGACTCAGTGTGTGTGTGTGTGTGTAATTATCGATACTGGTGTTTGTGTGTATAAAACTATATATAATGCGGTGTGTGTGTAACTACATACAGTGCAGTGTGTGCATAGCTATATATGTATATATACACACACACAAACATATATTATATACAGTGCACTATGTGTGTATATAACTATATACAGGGCAGTATGTATGAGTGTGTTACTATATATTACTATATACAGTGCAGTGTATGTATATGTAACTATACACAGTGCAGAGTGTGTATATATATATATATATATAACTATATACAGTTATATATATAACTATATACAGTGCGGTATGTGTGTGTGTTATTATATATTACTATATACAGTGCAGTGTATGTATATATAAACTATATATAGTGTTGTATGTGTGTGTGTGTATACAAGCGTGTGTGTATACATACAAGAGTAAGAGAAAAGAGCAAGAGAGTGTGTGTGTGTAAACATAGTGCAGTATATATGTGTGTGTGTATTATTATTATTTATTACTATAAACAGTGCAGTATGCGTGTGTATGTATACACACATGCACACACACAAAAGAGCACTATGTATATCTGGCACTCTCATATCCCCCCACCTCTCTGCATGCCCTCCACCCTAGGGGTCCTGTGGAAATTGAACACCCCCCCCCCCCCACTATCTTGAAAAGTGCAGTGGTTTATCTGCTGATGTTTTAGATATTTTGATGTTGTTTTAACTTCAACTATTTATTGTATTTGTTCTGGTTGTAAGCTGCCCTGAGCCCTGCTTGCAGGGAAGGTTGGCCGAATAAATCTAATTAAATAAATAAAGTATGTAGACACGAGTGCATGCATACCTGCACTGAACACATCCCCTGCCACAAATGTTGTCAGTCTTTAAGGTGCTATTGGACCCGCTCTCTCTCTCTCTCTCTCACGTGTATGTGTGTGCACATATAAGAGTAAGAGAAAAGAGCAAGCGTGTGTGTGTGTTTACACACACCCTCTCTTGCTCTTTTCTCTCTCTCTTATATGTGAATAGGGCAGAGGTCTGTGGGTCATATATATATGGGCCATTTATTCCATATATTTATATATTTCCACAGATAAGATTCATAGCTCCGTAAGGATCATATAGGCTGCAAATCAGACACACTAAATCATGCATTTTCCATTCACTTTCAATGCACTTTCCAACTGGATTTTACTCTGTGAATTGCAGAAGTTGAATTTGAGAGCAAGTTGGGGGTAGTGGTTAAATGCTCGGACTCTTACCTGGGAGAACCAGGTTTGATTCCCCACTCTTCCACTTGCAGCTGCTGGAATGGCCTTGGGTCAGTCAAAGCTATTGCAGGAGTCGTCCTTGAAAGGGCGGCTTCTGGGGAGAGCTCTCTCAGCCCCAGCTACATCACAGGTTGTCTGCTATGGGGGAGGAAGGGAGAGGAGATTGTGCAGCTCTGAGATTCTGAGTGGAGGGTGGGATATAAATCCAGTGTTGTCGTCGTCTTCTTCTGTTGGAGAGTGCATTGAAAGTGGTTCGAAAGTGCATTGTTTAGTGTGTGATCACAGCCCTAAATAGGGTTTTTATATAATGATGATGATGATATTGGATTTATATCCCGCCCTCCACTCCGAATCTCAGAGTGGTTCACAATCTCCTTTATCTTCCTCCGCCACAACAGACACCCTGTGAGGTGGGTGGGGCTGACAGAGCTCTCGCAGCAGCTGCCCTTTCAAGGACAACCTCTGCCAGAGCTATGGCTGACCCAAGGCCATTCCAGCAGGTGCAAGTGGAGGAGTGGGGAATCAAACCCAGTTCTCCCAGATAAGAGTCCGCACACTTGGGACTTCCGGGGTTGGAAAATGGCGAGCTGAGTTGCTTTCCCTAACGGGGGCAGGCTGGCACTTCCGTTCAGGGTAGTAAAAGGCAAATTAATGCCTTCTGCCTACATTTCTCAGCTAGAGAATTGTCCAAGATATGCACGGATACTTTGAGGAGACTTACCTTGGCTGAAAGGGAGTCCCGGGGGGGGGGGGGCTCCTTTGAGGGATCTCCAGAGAGAAGTTGCATATTCATCGTCTGCAGAAGTTTCCAGAGTCATCAATTTGGCATAAGCTCGACAGGGTCCAAACCTTCTTTTACAGTTTTAAACATCTAATCTACAAAGGACTGGTGTTGATTTGGATAAACTACGGAAAAAAGGTACTGATTGTTATCTCTTCATTCCAGGACTAATTAAAGTTAAACAAAACAAAAGTAAAAGGTGGGAGTTGGAAATACTGAAAGCCTGAAAGGAGAAGAAGATAAGGAGCTAAATTTGAACTTTGTAAACTTAAAAGACAGTGTTAAAAGAAGAAAGGAATTTATTGTTTAGTCTATCTGTGGTTGAGGAAGGAGCCCCATCGTTACAGATCTGCAGCGTTCACAGTCAACACAGGAAATACGTTAGATATCGTGAGATTTCTCTACCAGTGAAACGAGATTTGAAGGCAAGAAAAGCAGGAAGTATTGGAGGAAGAAGAAGGAAGTCAATGAAGTAAACAGCCTACTCTAGGATTATAATACCAGAGAGAAACATCGGTGGCCGTTGTTGTTGGGAGGACTAAGTTTTAACATTGTTTTTGAAGTGACTGGGACATTAAAAATTGGTGGAGTTAACAGATTTGGCAATTTAAAAATTACTACTGTTGGATAGTAGATAAGAAGACTTGAACTGGTAAAAGGGAAAAAAGAATTTTTTTTTAAAGTGAAGCAAAAGTTGCGACCGCCATTTTGGGAGAAATAAAAGCTTTAAACATTAATATCTGAGCCTGGGAGGCTCAGAGGACATCGAAATTGGGTGCATTGGAAAGGGCAAGCTTCACTTTATCAAACCTGATGGTTCAAATTTAATTTGGTGAGATCAACATTTTTGATCTTTTTTTACATGTCAGACCCGAAACAAACTCGTGCTAGGTCTGCTTCAATAGAGAAAGTGCAAGCCCAATTAGATGCAATGGCAGCTAGGATAATGAAGGGGTGAAAGAAATGATAACATCTCTAAAAAAGAAATAAGAAAGGATATTGAGGACTCAAAAAAAGAATTAAAAAAAGAAATAGAGAATCTCAGAAATGACACTGTGGTAATAACAAAGAAAGTACAAGAAGTGGAAGAGAGAGTGAAAACACATGACTCCACCTTGTTAAAATTACAAGAAAAAGTGACAAGTCATGACTGCAAACTGATGGAAACTCAGTTCCATCTGAGAGGTGTACCTGAAGATGAAGAATCAGACCTGAAAGAATACATAATAAAAATAATTGCAGAATTTTTGGAAGAAGATCCTGAAGGGAATAGAAATATGTATGATTATATGTATAGAGTAAATTCACTCTATGCAAAAAAGAACAATCTGCCAAGAGATGTGGTCATAAGATTTATGACAAAAGAAATGGTGGGAAAGATCATGAATAAAAACTTTGAAAAGTCATTGGTAGTGGGAGGCAGTAGAGTAAGAATTATGAAAGAACTGCCAAGACAAGTGCTAACTGATAGAAAGGCATATAAAAAATTGACAGAAAAATTACATGACAATGGAATGAGGTACAGATGGATAATACCTGAATGTTTGAGCTTTGAACTTCAAGGGAAAAGGATTACAATCACAAATACACAGGAACTGCATAGATTTTATGAAGAAAATAAAGAATTTGCATCATAATAGATTATAAATTGATATCTTGGAATGTAAATGGACTAAATTCACCACAAAAAAGAAAGGCAACGTTTCATTGGATAAAAAAACAAAATTGTAATATAATATGTTTACAAGAAGTGCATATTAGACAAAAGGATTATAAATTTCTGTGGAATAAACAATTGAGACTAGAATTTTTTACATTGGCTGAACAGAAGAAGAGAGGAGTAGTCTTATATTAAACAAGAATTAGATCCGAAATTGGTATTTAAAGATAAAGATGGAAGGTATATAGTGGTAGAAATTACTTTGAATGCCAAAAAAACGTTGTTGTTGGGACTTTATGCTCCAAATGGTGCTAAAGACATTTTCTTTAAAAATATTACACAACATCTTGATGAAGTGACCTGTGAGCAAATTTTATTGATGGGGGACTTTAACGGAACAATTCAGAACACGATAGATGGATCTGGGAAGAAAAAAAATGATAAAGAAGGGAAATTGCCAAAGTCTTTTTTTGAATTGGTTAAACAGGAGAGTTTGGAAGATATATGGAGGAAGTTTAATCCTGAAATACGGGACTATACCTTCTAGACATAGCTCTTTCTCTAGAATTGACATGTTGTAGGGTACTAAAGATTTGGGACTTATAACAAAGAAAATAGAGATATTACCTAAAATAGGAGCTGATCATAACCCAATAATGTGGATTACAAAACTGTTGAAAAAGTCACGAAGATGGAGATTAAATGAAGATTTACTACAAAATAAAGAAATAGTGACATCTCTAGAAAATGAAACCAAAGCGTACTTCCAAGTAAATGACAGAGAAGATATAGAATTTCAGACGGTATGGGATGCCTACGAGGCAGTAATGAGAGGATTACTAATAACATTGAATAATAAAGACGGTGGGGGAGGGATGGTGGCTCAGTGGTAGAGCATCTGCTTGGTAAGCAGAAGGTCCCAGGTTCAATCCCTGGCATCTCCAGCTAAAAAGGGTCCAGGCAAATAGGCATGAAAAACCTCAGCTTGAGACCCTGGAGAGCCGCTGCCAGTCTGAGTAGACAATACTGACTTTGATGGACCAAGGGTCTAATTCAGTATAAGACAGCTTCATATGTTCATATGTTGTTCATAAAGACAAGAGAGCAAAAGATAAACAGATGTACATTCAAAATGAAATTAAGAAAAAAGAAGATGAATTAAGGAAAAGGCCAGGGAAAAAGAAAATTATAAGGGAGATTACAATATTGCAAGCACAAATGAGACATCTGTTAAATAAAGAATTGGAATGGAATTTGAAGAAATTAAAACAGAAATCTTTCGAGAGAGCAAATAAACCTGGAAAATATTTGGCCTGGCAATTGAAGAAAAAGAGGGAAAGTAAAATTATTAATAAAATTGTGGCTGATGGAAGAGAGATGGTAGATCAAGAAGGAATAGAGAATTTTATAAATATTATGCTAAACTATTTAAAGGTGTTAAAGTAAATAAGGAAAAGATGGAAGTGTATTTGCAGAAGATTAAAATAGCATCCTTAACTGATTATATGGAAAAAAGTTTTGAATGATCCAATTGAAAAAATAGAAATTGAAGTAGCAATTAATGCAATGAAAATTGGAAAGGTACCTGGACCAGATGGATTTACGGCAAAAATTTTTAAAACGTTTAAAGAAGAATTAATACCAAAACTTCAAAAATTAATGAATGTGATAAGAATAAATGGGAAAATACCAAATACATGGAAGGAAGCAGTAATTTCGTTCATTCCAAAGGAAGATAGAGATGTCACTAATGTAAAGAACTATAGACCAATCTCATTATTAAACAATGATTATAAGATATACACAAGAATCTTAGCAGAACGGCTTAAACAATATCTAATAAACTTTATAAAGGAAGACCAAGCAGGTTTGCTCCCTAAAAGGCAAGTAAGAGAAAATATTAGAACTGTTGTAAATATTGTAGAATACTATGAAAGACATCCAGAGAAGAAAGCTGCATTATTCTTTGTGGACGCAGAGAAAGCTTTTGATAATTTGAATTGGGACTTTATGTTTGCAGTAATGGAGAAAATAAAGTTGGGGGGAAACTTTATAAGAATGATAAAAGCAATTTATACTGAACAATGTGCAAGATTATGTATAAATGCAGATCTTACAGAAGAAATGATAATCAGCAAAGGTACAAGGCAAGGTTGTCCGCTTTCACCATTGTTGTTTATAATGACTCTTGAAATCTTATTGCTGCATATACAAGATGAAGAAATTGAAGGAACGAGAATTAAAGGATTTTCCTATAAATATAGAGCATTTGCAGATGATATAATGTTTATAAATGAAAATCCTATGCAAGTAACACCTTTGTTGTTAGCCAAAATACAAGATTTTGGAGAATTGGCGGGACTTTATGTTAATAAAGAAAAGTCAAAAATTTTGTGTAAAAATATGCAAGTAAATAAACAAAAGGAATTGCAGAGATTAACGGGATGTGAAGTTACCCCTAAAGTAAAATATTTGGGCGTGGAAATAACAATGAAGAAAATTGATCTGTTTAAAAACAATTACAAAAAGTTATGCTGTAAAATGGACAAAGATATGATAAAATGGAACAAGCTTAATTTGCCATTGCTTGGTAGAATAGCTGCAATTAAGATGAACATTTTGCCGAGAATAATATATTTGTTTCAAACTATTCCAATTGTGAAAGACAGTGAACAATTTAATAAATGGCAAAGAAAGATTTCAGAATTTGTTTGGGCCGGGAAAAAACCAAGGATTAAAATGAAAGTTTTAACATATGCTAAAGAAAGAGGAAAATTTCAACTACCAAATTTAAGATTATATCATGAAGCAGTTTGTCTAGTGTGGATAAAAGATTGGGTGACGCTGTTGAATAAAAAACTTTTAGCGTTGGAAGGTCATGGAAATAAATTCGGCTGGAACGCTTATATGCACTATGGAAAGAAAAAGTTGGATGGTTTTTTTTCTCACCATTATATAAGAAATAATCTACTAAATATTTGGATGAAGTACAAGAAATATGGCGATGAGAGAAAAACACTATGGATAGTGCCAGCAGAAGTAATAAGAATAACAGCTGAGACAGGAGAGGATAAAGGGATGTCATATAATCAATTACTAAAAATACAAAGCGGTAAAATAGAATTGAAAACTGCTGAAGAGTTGAATAATAAGTATGATTGGTTTCAAATGCAACAAATAAAAAGTTTGGTGGAAAGCGATGTTAAAACTGAAGGAATAAGACGAAAACAAACAGAAATGGAAAAAGTTCTGCTTGGAGATAATGAAAAATTAATTTCGAAAATCTATAAGTTACTTTTTAAAATGGTCTATGGAAGATGAAGTAGTGAAATCTCAAATGATTAAGTGGGCAATTAATGTAAATAAAGAAATACAGATGGACACATGGGAATATTTGTGGAAGAACTCTATGAAACTCTCAACATGTCAGAGTATTAAAGAAAATTGTTTTAAGATGATGTACAGATGGTATATGACTCCTAAAAAGTTGGCAAAGATGAACAATAAGATGCCAGATAGATGTTGGAAATGTAAAAAACATGAAGGTTCTTTCTACCATATGTGGTGGACTTGTGAAAGAGCGAAAAAGTATTGACAGATGATTCAACAAGAGATTTCTAAGATCTTGGGGTACAAATTTAACAAAGTTGCAGAGACTTTTCTGTTGGGATTACAAATGGAAAAATTTCCAAAAGAAGATAGAACTTTAATCTGGTACTTGCTCTCAGCTGCTAGGACATTGTATGCGCAGTTGTGGAAGCAAGAAAAAATACCAGAGAAATGGGATTGGATTGTAAAAGTTATGACATGGAGTGAAATGGACAAGTTAACAAGAACCTTAAGAGACTATGATTTAGAAGTATTTAAGATGGAGTGGAAAAAGTTCAGAAGATACGTAGAATAAGAGTGGAAAATAAAAGGACATTGGACAATTTTTGATAATGACTAAGTAAAAGAGGGAGGAGGATATTAATTTTGGTTCTTATTAATTAAGGGTACCTTTAATATTAAGATTTTTAGTATATAACACCAGCGGGGGTCAAGTAACGGGGGGAGGGGTGGGTAGAAAGTAATATATGGGATAGATTAAGAAAAAGTAATTAATAATGATGTAAGAAATTGAAATTTATTACCATATGTTACTAATAAAATTGTTTGAAACAGAGTCCACGCACTTAACCACTACACCGCCCTGAGCCTGCCTCGGCGGGGAGGGCGGGATATAAATAAAAAATTATTATTATTACACCAAACTGGCTATAAATGCGTGCAGGCCTTGAATTCAGCAGGAGCTCACAGGAGCATAGCTCCTGAGCCTTTTTGAGGGTTCCCCCTCTTTCCCTCCACCTACCTACCTTCTCCATTAAATAGTAGGTGCAGCTGCATAACAATCCCTGGATGAGTTCCACCACCTATTTTTCGACAAAATGACCCCTGGATGTGTGTGTGTGTCTCTGATCCACAGACCTCTGCCCCATTCGCTGGACCGCATTCCTTTGATGTGGTTTAATTAACCCGGGGCAGCTACCCTAGGATGGAGGGAGGCTTGGGAGGCCCCTCAACCCCGGGAGGGCGCTGAAAGGAGCAGCAGAGTTGTGGAAAGGACGGAGGAGGCAAGAAGGCAGGGCTTTTTTTTTTTTTTTTTTTAAGTAGGAACGCAGTTCCAGCTGGCTTGGTGTCAGAGGATGTGGCCCAATACACAAATGAGTTCCCGCTGGGCTTTCCCCACAAAAAAGCCCTGTCTGAAACAAGGGTGGCATCAGGGGGTGTGGCCTAATAGGCAAATGAGTTCCTGCTGGGCTTTCCCCACAAAGAAGTCCTGCACGAAACAATGGTGACACCAGGGGGTGTGGCCTAATACGCAAATGAGTTCCCGCTGGGTTTTTTTTCCTACAAAAAAGCCTTGCCTGAAACAAGGGTGGCATCAGGGGGTGTGGCTTAATAGGCAAATGAGTCCCCGGTGGGATTTTTCTACAAAAAAAGTCCTGCGAGAAGGAGCAGGCGGGCTGGCAGCAGGGGGTTCAGTGGGCATGGCTCCTCCACAACCAAGGGCTTTCTCTCGAGTAGGTTGCTTAGAAACGCACCTCGGGCCGTTTCCTGGAGACCCTGTCGGGGGATGGAGGCCCAGCGATGGCCGGGAGAGACGGCTGGTCCCTGCCTGCCAAACCTGTCTCTTTGGGCGAAAGGCACTACCCAGTTTCCCCTCCCCTTCCCCTTCTTGGGGGGCGATCCGGCCAACCGCGAGACCCTTCCTGGCCCGACTCCTCGGGAGTAAGCCCCACGGAGTCCATCAGGGCGTAGGCGGAATCGCAGCTGGCATTTCCCAAGGAGGAACTCCGTTTGTTCGTTCGCGGACTTCATTTTTGTAATCCGCCTGGGGAGGTCGCCGAGATTCGAGGCGGATTACCGCTGAAAACCAGGCGGCGAGGAAAGGAGGAGACAGGCGCGGAACAAAACGAGAGACAGTCGCCGTGAAAACGCAGCAGGAGCCAAACTAGAGAAGCGGAACTTCATGGCCATCGCGCAGCACCCGGGAAACTTTGCGATCATCGAGGCAATACAGCCGATGCAAGAAACACCGCAGAATCATTTGCCCTGATACTCTCAACTTCCACCCGCATTATCTCCCCGCTGAGTCACGGTGGCTCCAGATCACGGGGGCCAACGTCATCGACCAGGGTAGGACTGGAACTCAGGCCCCATACACCCAGCGCTCTCTTCCGGTCTGTGCCCACTCTTGCCCTCGCGCTGGTTGTTCAAGAACAAATCTTTTGAAGCTGTTTGACAAGCCTCCCCTCTAGAAACGTCCTAAAGCCCCCCCTTCCTCTTCAGATCCAAACCGGAGAGAAGGAGGAGGAGGAGGGGGAGAAGAAGAAGCCTTTCCTAGGAGTAAGCCCTATTGAATAAAACTTATTAGAACTCTGAGTAGACCTGTTGAGGTTTGCTCTCTAATCACTAGTAGAGGGACCGAGAGAAAGGTATTCCCACCTGCTTTACTAAGGAGGAATCCCATAGAAATCCCATAGTCATCTCTCCCCTCCCGTTGAACAAACCGTTCTCTTCTGGCTTTCATTGATCTTTCAAGAAGAATTATGGCATCAATATAATCTGATCCGCCTATGTTAAATTTTCTTGTCTAGCACCAGATAGTTAGTTTAAATTGTTATTTGTTTCACGTTTTAATCGTTTTTAAAATTGCAACGGAAATGGTTGTTTTTAACAGGACGGTTAGCTGCCCTAAATCCGCTTGCGGCGCGGGCGGGATATAAATCTAAGATAAATAAAATAAAGAGAATCCTCCATGTCCGCGTTGTGGAAACTGCCACCCATGACCTGGCAGAATCAATTGGCAAAATTTTGGCTACAGTCGTGGTACTACAGTCGGGGTAATTTAGGGTGAAGTATTTGTGAGTTTCCTGCATTGTGCAGGGGGTTGGACTTGATGACCTTGGAGGTCCCTTCCAACTCTATGATTCTACTCTCTCTCATTCATTCATTCAGCCCCCTTCCTTATTTAATGTGTGAATACTCCCCCCCTTACTGTCGGAGCAATGATTATTCCACTATGAAACTGTTAATGCAAGAATCAAATCAAAATAGTTTATGGCCCCACCGCTGGAGGGGGGGGGGGACTGGAAGTAAATCAGTCCCTTTGTATTCCCTGCCCCCCCCCCCCAACTGAAAATAGAAACCAGCCACGGAAGGATAAGAAGTCTTACATTTAATTATTTTATATAAAAACAGGACGGAAGGAAGGAAGGATCTACTATGTGCAGGTACTCTCAAGTATCATCCTGAACGGTTGTCTTCCGTCTTCCCTGTTTGTAATTTCCCCTGCAATGGGCAAACAAACAAAATTTAAAAAAAACCCAGGAAGGAAATGATTTCCTGCTTATTGTGAAAAATATTTCTGGTGGTGCGTTTCAGATCCAATGTACCTTAGGGACATGTTGGAAAAAAAATTCTTTTTTTTAAATTTTTCTGCTTATTCTTCTTCCTTTTTAAAATAAAGGGGACTGTCCTACCTCGTCCTTTTCTGAAAAATAAACCATCGAAACGCCCCGTTTTCCTAATCCGATTGTCATGTTATCAAGTGTTTGTTAATGAAAAGGATTCCATTCCACGGAGGAAACGACTATGGCTTTAAAAGGAACAGACAGACAGACAAAAAAATAACCCTCTTGTCAGGTTAGGTTCTCTGTTTTCCATAAAACTTGGAGATTCACGAGCAGCACGCGACGAGCTGTTTTGCACCCTGCCTTCGGCTTCCTGCTTTATAATATCTCATGCTTTGTTTTTTAATCAATGGCTCATTCCCCTTTGGGTTGACCACTAGCTGAGAATCAAAGTTGTGATTATTTTAAAAGATCGATCAATCCTGACAGCTCCTCTTTAATTCTTTTTTAAAAAAGTATTCGGTGTTCTATTTTTTTTTAAAAAATCCTTTGTTGATTTTCCCTTTTGGTGGACATAGATTTCACCAGGTTACCATGAGTGAAAAATGTTTCTTGGGAAAGGAAGGAAGGAAGGAAGGAAAGTGAGGGAAAGAAAGAATAAAAAGGGGTGAGGCAAAAAAGAAGGATAAATGGGAAGGAAGGAAGGAAAGAGTGAGGGAAAGAATAAAAAGGGAAGTGTGAGACAAAAAAGGATTGGGGAGGGAGGGAGGAAGGAAGGAAGGAAGGAAGGAAGGAAGGAAGGAAGGAAGGAAGGAAGGAAGGAAGGAAGGAAGGAAGGAGGGAGGGAGGGAAAGAAAGAATAAAAAGGGGTGAGGCAAAAAAGGATAAATGGGAAGGAGCGGAGGAAGGAAGAGTGAGGGAAAGAAAAAGGGAAGTCTGAGGCAAAAAAGAAGGATAAATGGGAAGGAAGAAAGGAAAGGGTGAGGGAAAGAAAGAATACAAAGGGAAGTCTGAGGCAAAAAAGAAGGATAAATGGGAAGGAAGAAAGGAAAGAGTGAGGGAAAGAAAGAATAAAAAGAGGTGAGGCAAAAAGGATAAATGGGAAGGGAGGAAGGAAAGAGTGAGGGAAAGAAAGAATAAAAAGGGAAGTGTGAAGCAAAAAGAAGGATAAATGGGAAGGAAGAAAGGAAGGAAAGAGTGAGGGAAAGAAAATAAAAAGGGAAGTGTGAGGCAAAAAAGAAGGATAAATGGGAAGGAAGTGGTGGATGAATAGGATTTCTCCTTTCCATAATACTTTAGTGGGATGGGGAGGGGGAATTCTCTTTGTTACTTATTCTTTCTTAGGTGTCTCTTAATGCTCTGAATTCTAATGAAACAAACGGCTAATTGAAAGAAAGGACGGGGAACCCAATCAAGACAGCATCGCCTGGGATGCTGGATGCGGCGTCTCCGAGCACTTCCTTCTCACCAGCTTCTTATGGTTCTGCTGGGGAAAGCACCAAAATATCCCCGGGGTGGGGGTGGGCTATATGTGCCTGACTTTATTACTTGGGGGACAGGGGTTGAGGAGGGGGGAAAGAATGTCTGTTTCTCTTTTCCTTGTTTCCCTGCATTGGGGAAGAGATATTCTTGCATTTCTCTGGGTTGCAGTCCAGCCACTGGTGAGAGGAAGCCTCCTGGCTCTCCCAGTGTGTGTATATGGAGGGGGAATGCACATGCGGGGAGGGGGAGATTGTGGAGGGAGGGAGGAGAGGTGGAAAGAAAGCAACTTTAACTTTGAATGCAAAGAGCCAGTTTGGTGTAGTGGTTAAGTGTGCAGACTCTTATCTGGAAGAACCGGGTTTGATTTCCCACTCCTCCACTTGCAGCTGCTGGGATGGCCTTGGGTCAGCCATAGCTCTCACAGGAGTTGTCCTTGAAAGCGCAGCTTCTTGGAGAGCTCTCTCAACCCCACCCACCTCACAGGGTGTCTGTTGTGGGGGGAGAAGACATCGGAGACTGTAAGCTGCTCTGAGTCTCTGGTTCAGGGAGAAGGACAGGGTATAAATCTGCAATTCTTCTTCTTCTTCTTCTTCTTCTTCTTCTTCTTCTTCTTCTTCTTCTTCTTCTTCTTCTTCTTCTTCTTCTTCTTCTTCTTCTTCTTCTTCATCTTGCCACTGGCTGGCTTGGCTTGGCAAAGTGATTCAAAGAGACAAATACGTTCTCCAAGCCAGCCAACAGGGCAGTGAAAGCTTTGAGAGCCACATAATAGGTGTGAAAGAGTCACAGTTTGGCCACCCATGGTCCAGTACATAACAGTTGCCAACTCTGCTTTGGGAGATTCCTGGAAGTTTGGGGTGGTCCCTCGGGAGATGGAGGTTTGGAGAAAAGAGGAAGCTCAGTGGAGATCTGATGTCACGGGGTGGCAAACTGCAGCTCGAGAGTCACATGAAGCTGAGTTAGTGTGAGCTAGCTCACAGACTTTTTAGCCCCCAGCTCACACATCTTTGTCTTAGCTCAGGAAGGATGACTCCAGGGTGCACTAATGGATGCAGTAGCTCACAACTTTAATGCCAGTAGCTCACAAAGTAGAATTTTTGCTCGCAAGACTCTGCAGCTTAGAGGGAACATTGAGTGTGTGGCTCTTGAAGCCCCCACCACCCCATCAGCCAGTTTGGAGAAGGCATTTGTCTCTTTAAATCATTTCTTCAAGCCAAGCCAGCCGGCAGCTTGGAGAATGCATTTAAAGTGAAAGTTGCTTTCTTTCCATCTCTCTCTCTTCCTCCCCTTCCCCCCATCTATTTGCCTGCCTTCCTTCCCGCTCTCAAACATCTGACATCCATGACTTGTGACTCTCAAACATCTGACGTTTATTCTACGTGGCTCTTACGTTAAGCAAGTTTGGCCACCTCTGCTCTAGGGCTTCAGTTTCTCATCAACTCTATGGTAGACCACTGGATCTGCCCTCCACCGTTGTCTTTTCCTCCAAGGGAACTGATCTCTGTAGTCTGGAAAAGAAGAACTCCAGGTTTTACCTGGAGGTTGGCAACCCTAACTGGTGCACATCGTATTTCCCCCTCCCCCGCCAGTAGTTAAAGGTAAAAGGTAGTCCCCTGTGCAAGCACCAGTCATTTTTTTGACTCTGGGGTGACATTGCTTTCACAACGTTTTCACGGCAGACTTTTTACGGGGTGGTTTGCCATTGCCTTCCCCAGTCCTCTACACTTTCCCCCCAGCAAGCTGGGGACTCATTTTACCGACCTCGGAAGGATGGAAGGCTGAGTTAACCTGGAGCCGGCTACCTGAACCAGCTTCCGCTGGGATCGAACTCAGGTCATGAGTAGAGGGCTCCGACTGCAGTACTGCAGCTTTACCACTCTGCGTCGCGGGGCTTCATATCTCTGCTAATCTTAAATAGGTACACACATGGCCCGGCCCAACAAGGTCTTATTTATGTCAGATCCGGCCCTCATAACAAATGAGTTTGACACCCCTGTTCTATAGTACTAGTGGAGTCAAATCTAGCATTTACCTCCCAAACAATGTAAAACGTATTTTGTTTACATACTCCATTTATACCCCCATCTTTTTATCCAATGAGGACACAAAACACCTTATATTGTTTTTCCTCTCCTCCACTGTATCTTTGCAACAACCCTGTGAGGTCAGCTAGCTGAGAATGTATGACTCATAATAATTAATTATCTGTGTGACGGTGTGTGTCGTATGGCCAGGAGATCCTAAGATTGTCTGGCAGACAGCTCTTTTAGCGTTATGCACCACTAGGTGACGAGCTAGACTTTTTTTTAAAAGGCAAGGGATATTTCAGAGGTGGTATGTCGTTGCTGGCCTCTGCATCACGACCCTGGTATTCCTTGGAGGTTGCCCATCCAAATAGTAATCAGGACTGGTCATCTGCTTAGCTTCTGGGATTCTAGCTCGGGCGATCCAGGTCAGGGTAGTGTATGACTGGCCCAAGGTCATCCAGACAGCTTCCATAGCAGAGTGGTAGGGCTGTCAATCCCCAGGTGGGGGCAAGGAATCCCCCGGTTTGGAGGCCCTTCCCCTACTTCAGGGTCATCAGAAAACGGGTGGGGGGGAGGAAATGTCTGCTGGACACTCCATTATTCCCTATGGAGACCAATTCCCGTAGGGTATAATGGAAAATTGATCTGCGGTTATCTGGGACTCTGAGGGAGCTGGGGTTTTTTATGTAGAGGCATCAGATTTACAGCATAGCATCCAGAGCCCCTCTCCAAAACTACCCTCCAAGTTTCAAAAAGATTGGACCAGGGGGGTCCAATTCTATGAGACCCCAAAGAAGGTGCCCCTATCCTTCATTATTTCCAATGGAAGGACGGCATTTAAAAGGTGTGCAGTCCCTTTAAATGTGATGGCCAGAACTCCTGGCTCCACCCCCAAAGTCTCCTGACTCCACCCCCAAAGTCTCCAGATATTTTTTGAATTGGACTTGGCAACCCTACAGAATGGGGAATTTGAATCTGAGTCTGCCAGATCCTAGACCCAGAGGATAACTGTGCTGGTCTGCTATAGAATAGCTTGATTTGAGCCCAGTAGTTTTTGAGCTCCAAGTTTTTGAGGTCCAACTCTGGAAATACCTGGGGATTTTGGGGTGGAGCCTGGTTGGGAAACTTCTGGAGATTTGGGAGTGGGACCTCGGGAGAACAGGGCCTCACTTGGGTATAATGGCATAGAATCCCACCCTCCAAAGAGAGCCAGTTTGGTTTAGTGGTTAAGTGTGCAGACTCTTATCTGGGAGAACCGGGTTTGATTCCGCACTCCTCCACTTGCACCGGCTGGAATGGCCTTGGGTCAGCCATAGCTCTGGCAGAGGTTGTCCTTGAAAGGGGCAACTGCTATAAGACCTCTCTCAGCCCCACCTACTTCATGGGGTGTCTGTTGTGGGAGAGGAAGGTAAAAGAGATTGTGACCGCTCTAAGACTCTGAGATTCAGAGTATAGGGCAGGATATAAATCCAATATCACCATCATCAATCAATCATTCTTCTTCTTCTTCTCAAAGCATCCATTTTCTCAAGGGGAACTGGTCTCTGCAGTCTGGAGCTGAGCTGTAATTCCAGAGGATCCCCAGGTCCCTCCTGGAGGCTGGCATCTGGACTAAACCTCTGGACCCCAGAGCCAGGTGGCAACATCAGAAGAAGGTCTTGGCCTCTGTGCTTTGTTGTTGGACTTCCAGAGGAACCAGTTGGCAACTGTGTGAGACAGCATGCTGGACTAGATGCAGTGCTGCCCCTAGGGCACGTGATGCCCCAGGCAGGCTCTCTACCCGCTACCGTCGCCCGCCCCCTGCCACCACCGCCCCCGCTATCCCCTCCCTCAAAGAAGGCTGATCCCTACCAGCTTCGAGGCATCTGGCATCTGCGCATATCTTAAAGATACCGCTGGAGGGGGGAGCGAAGCCTCCTCCAACGTTCTCTTTGAAAAACACACATATGCCGGCTGCCTGGAATCCGGTAGGGCTCAGCCTCATTGCAGTGAGCTTCTCTGAGTGGGGGAGGGCAGGTGGAGTGTGGCAGAAAGGAAGGGAGGGAGCTGGCGGTGGCAGCGGCAGTGGTGGGGGAGGGGAGAGAGGCAAATTTAGGTAGTTTTCTTGGGTACCGAGAGAAGGGGACCCCAGTTTGGCACTTCCCCTTCTGGCGCCCTAGGCAACCACATAGTTTGCCTAGTGGGTGAGCCGGCCCTAACTAGATGGATCACTGGTCTGATCCAGCAGGGCACTTCTGATGTTCTTACATTCTTATGTGTTACAATCCAATATTATTAAGTATTTCAAAGCAGGGCCTAAAGCAGGGGTGGGGAACGTCTGTCCCGAGGGCCGTTTACAGCCCTCGAGACCACTTGATCTGGCCCTTGGGGATTGCTGGGCTGAGCTGAGTCACATGGCTGCCTCCCTGGGGCCCGGCTTGCTGGTGAGGATCGTGAGATGCAGCCATGATGTGCAGCGGCCTCGCCGAAGGCCAGCTGGCTGGCAAGGATCGTGGGGCCCAGCTGTGCAGCGGCCTCCCTGGGGCCTGGCTGACTGGCCAGGATCACTGTGGGGCCTGGAAAAGTCACAGTTCAGGTAAGTTTCCCCCTCATTTATTTATTTCTCTTTCTACTTCTTCTCCCCATTTCTTTTTTCCCCTTAATTCCCCTTTCTTCCCCCTTCTTTCTTTTTCCTTTATTACCTTTTCTTCCCCCCATTTCTTTATTCCCATTTTTCCCCACCTTTATTTCCCTTTATTCTCATTTTATTCGCCCCATTTCTTTATTTCACTTTCTCACCCCCATTTCTTTATTTCCCTTTCTTCCCCCCTTTCTTTATTTCCTTTTATTACCGCTGGTTCAATTTGCACTTGATTATCCCAGATGGTGTGGCCTAATATGCTAATGAGTGTGACCTAATATGCTACTATTAGGGGATATGGTCTAATACGCTAATGAGTTCCTGCTAGGCTTTTTCTACCAAAAAAAGCCCTCGACCTAGGCTTTTGCCTAGGGTGGTGGGTCAGGTGTGTGTGTGTGCATGCCAAATTAGGCTCTCCCCACATGACTTCAAATAGAAAAACAATTATTTGAATTAATTTTGCTGGCCTGAATTGGTCTCCCTCGACGGAGCACTGTTTTTTAAGCTGATAATTTTGTATGGCCCGTGAATGATGTTATAGATATGCAAATAGCCCTTGGCAGAAAAAAGGTTCTCCACCCTTGGTCTAAAGGAACAGACCCAAGATCAAATTCTAAACTTAGTGGTAAATAAAAAGTGACTGACATTTCTGGGACTTTTCACCACATCCACTTTCTGCTGTTAACTGGACACATGAAATTATTACATGGCTTTGATTCACACGAGCATGTTCAGGGGTGGAATTCTAGCAGGAGCTCCTTTGCCTATTAGGCCACACCCCACAAACGTAGCCAATTCTTCCAGAGTTTAAAGGCTCTTTTTTGTAAGCTCTTGGCAGATTGGCTACATCAGAGGGGTGTGGCCTATTATGCAATAGAGCTGCTAGAATTCCACCCCTGAGCAATGTTCAATGCAATCATTGATTAAGTCTTATAACAGCCGTATAAGGTAGGTCAGTTGTTGGGCTGCGGATGAGATACAGCCGTTCGCCTAAGGCCAATGACCACACTTGTATCCTGGTGCATGATTTGAACTGGGATCTTCAAGGTTTACATCTCAAATGCTTCGTTGTTGCTTGATTCCAGCAATCCCCAAACTGGGAATTTTCCAGCATCAGAAAAACCTCGACTCCTTTTAATGCCAAAAAGAGAGAGAGGCAAACATCCCGAGTCAGTCCCTCTTCACAGACCTCTGCGATAGCCACCATTTGAAATGGAAATAATTGCGCCTCGCAAGTATTTGTTGCGGACGCCTCTCCCTGTGGCTTTCGCAAAATGTCACCATTCTGAAAATACAAATGTGCTCTAACAATAGCACACTTCACAAGCGAAGGTGTCTAATGGTTTATGCTGCACCAAGATTAGGCGGCGGTTCCCAAATTAGTGATGTGTCCCCTTCCCCCCAATTGTTCTCCACCCAATGCTTCCCCCCAGGCAGCCACGGAATTAGGGTTGCCAAGTCCGATTCAAGAAATATCTGGGGACTTTGAGGGCAGAGCCAGGAGACTTTGGGGGAGGGGGCACATTTGGGACAAGCATCATTGAACTCCAAAGGGAGTTCGGGCCGTCACATTTAAATGGACCACACACCTTTTCAGTGCCTTCCCTCCATTGGAAACAATGAAGGCTAGGGGCACCTTCTTTGGGGGCTCATAGAATTGGACTCCCTGGTCCAATCCTTTTGAAACTTGGAGGGTAATAAGGGGAGACACACTGGATTCTATGTTGAACATATGGCGCATGTACCTCAAAAACACAACCTTCCCTGATACCCACAGATCAATTCTCCATTATACCCTATGGGAATCGATCTTCTTAGGGAATAATATAGTGTCAGGATTCGTATCAAAACCACAATGACAATAACCAAACTTCCAGGACTTTGTGTCAATGTCCCTTTAAAGGTAAAGGTAGTTCCCTGTGCAAGCACCAGTCATTTTCTACTCTGGGGTGACGTTGCTTTCACAACGTTTTCACGGCAGACTTTTTATGGGGTGGTTTGCCATTGCCTTCCCCAGTCATCCACACTTTCCCCCCAGCAAGCTGGGTACTCATTCTACTGACCTCGGAAGGATGGAAGGCTGAGTCAACCTTGAGGCAGCTACCTGAACCAGCTTCCGCTGGGATCGAACTCAGGTTGTGGGCAGAGAGCTCAGACTGCAGTACTGCAGCTTTACCACTCTGCACCACGGGGCTTGTGTGATATTGACTACTAAATGTGGAACTGATATCGTATGATTTTTAAATTGTCAATCTTTGCTAGTTATTTTTCAAGGCTTGTTCTTGCTACATACCCACTTGGAAGTTGGCAACCCTAAGACGGTGCCATAGATTGCCCTCTCCCTCAACCGTGTGCCCCGCTGAAAAATTGGCATCCATATCAGAGTGGAGCTGAATGGTTCATCAGCAAGGAGATGTGCAAAGTCAGCATAGCTGGATCGTATTGAAGAAGGCCGAAGAAGGAGGTTTAGTTTTCTACCCTGCCCTTCACTTCTGGAAGGCGTCTTGGAGTGGCTTACATTCTCCTTCCCTTCCTCTTCCAGTTTGGTGTGGTGATTAAGTGCACGGATTCTTATCTGGGAGAACCGGGTTTGATTCCCCCACTCCTCCACTTGCAGCTCCTGGGAATGGCTTTGAATCAGCCATAGCCCTTGTAGGACTTGTCCTTGAAAAGGCAGCTGCTGCAAGAGCTCTCTCAGCCCCACTTACCTCACAGGGTGTCTGCTGGGGGGGGGGGGGAAGTAAAGGAGATTGTGACCACTCTGAGATTCAGACACCTTGTGGGGCAGGTGCAACCGAAAGATCTGAGAGTGTTGTGAATGACCCAAGGCCACCCAGCTGGCTGCACGTAGAAAAGTGGGGTATCAAACCTGGCTCTCCAGATTAGAGTCTGCTGCTCTTAGCCACTACACCAGACTGGTTCTCATCTCCTGCCACAAGTTTTGTTACTCTTTAAGGCAGGGGTGTCAAACATGTGGCCCTCGGGCTGAGTCAGGCCCCCAGAGGGCTCCCCGAGCAATTGGCTCTTGTCTGCTTCCTTCTTCCTCTCTCTTGCTTCCTTCTGCATCTCAGCTTGCCTTGCAAGGCTTGCTCAATCGCACAGGAGCTACAGAGCAAAACTTCTGTTTTCTCCATTGGCTGAGGCTTCTCCCCCTCCTGGTCCCCTGGGGAAGGACAGAAAGTTCCATAGCTTCCTTTGCCCAGCTCCCGGGATCCCATGGGAGAAATACAAAGAAAGTACCTTTAAGGCCAATGAGTTCTAACGTTTTAAGCACGTTTTAAAATTTTTTAAATTGTATTCGTCTGTGTCCATTATATAGTTTATACGTCTGCTACCTAACCTTGAATAGGTACACACATGGCCAAGCCTGACACGGCCCAGCCTCACAAGGTCTCATTTATGTCAGATTTGGCCCTCATAACAGATGAGTATTGTGTTCAGTTTTGAGCACCACATTTTAAGAAGGATATAGACAAGCTGGAACTGGTCCAAAGGAGGGCAACAAAGATAGTGAGGGGTCTGGAGACCAAGTCCTATGAAGAAAGGTTGAAGGAGCTGGATATGTTTAGCCTGGAGAGGAGGCGGCTGAGAGGTGATATGATCACCATCTTCAAGTACTTGAAGGGCTGTCATATAGAGGATGGTGTGGAATTGTTTTCTGTGGCCCCGGAAGGTAGGATCAGAACCAACAAGTTGAAATTAAATCAGAAGAGTTTCCAGCTCAACATTAGGAAGAACTTCTTGACAGAGCGGTTCCTCAGTGGAACAGGCTTCCTCGGGAGGTGGTGGGCTCTCCTTCCTTGGAGGTTTTTAAACAGAGGCTGGATGGCCATCTGACAGCAAAGAAGATTCTGTGAATTTAGGGGGAGGTATCTTTGAGTTTCCTGCGTTGTGTAGGGGGTTGGACTAGATGACCCTGGGGGTCCCTTCCAACTCTATGATTCTATGATTCAACACGCCTGCTTTAAGGTGCTACTGAACTATTTGCTCATTTCTACACCTGCTATTGACATTTGCCTCTGATCATCATTTGGCATCTAAAATTCTTCCGCTTACCAAGATATAAAGACAGGTGGACACAGGGCCAGCCCTAGACTGTCTGGCACCTTAGGCAAGGCTGACTTCTGGCGCCCCCTCCCCCCACTGATAACATCACTGAGCCACATGGAGGATGCCCAGTTTGGTACCCCTGGGGAGGAAGTGCCCTAGGCAGTCACCTAGTTTGCCTAGTGGCAGAGCAGGCCCTGGATGGACTCCCATTCTTGCTGTATCTGAAGAAGTGAGCAGTGACTCACATAGGGTTGCCAATCCCCAGCTGGGTGAAGATACACAATAGGCTACACAGAGGAATGAAGTTGCAACCAAACAACTATTTGGACTATTTGCACACTGTTTTATATACGTGCACAAATATGTACATGCACATGCGGTATGTAAAATAATGAGGTTGCTGAAATGTACTTTTTTCCTTGTATGAATTACATTTTGTAATAGTATTTGTCAGAGTGGTTTGTTTTATTTGGTTGCAATCCCCAGTTGGGGGCAGGGGATCCCCTGGTTTGAAGACCATCCCCCCACTTCAGGGTTATCAGAAAGCGGGGAGACCAGTTCCCCATAGGGTATAATAGGGAATTGATCTGTAGGTATCTGGGGCTCTGGGGGGGGGGCTGTTTTTTGAGCATAGTATCTGGTGTCTCTCCTCACCCCCCTCCAACAAGTTTCAAAATGGTTGGACCAGGGGGCCCAATTCTACAAGCCCCCAAAGAAGGTACCCCATCCTCCATTATTTCCAAGGGAAGGAAGGCATTTAAAAGGAATGTGATGGCCAGAACTCCCTTCAGAGTTCAATCGTGCTTGCCACAACCCTGCTCCTGGCTCCGCCCCCAAAGTCTCCTGCCTTTACCCTAAAGTCCCCAGAAGTTTCCACAGTGAGGCTTGGCAACCCTAGACTCACGAAAACTCATCCCCTGCCACAAATTTTGTTACTCTTTAAGGTACTCCTGGACTCTTGCACTTTTCTACTGCTCCAAACTGACTAACAGCCATCCATCTTGATTTTCTCCCGGGGGAACTGATCTCTGTAGTCTGGAGACCGGTTGTAATTCAGGGCAATATCCAGGCCCTGCCTGGGGGCTCAGACATAACAAGTGAAAAGGACTGCTGACAATAGCCACTAGATTTCACTCATATACAGGGGTCATTTTGTAGAAAAATAGGGGGTGGAGCTCATTAGAGTAACTCATTAGCATATGCTGCCCTTCCAGCCAAAAGCAACCCAATGCAAGAAAGGAAAGCCCCGGGCAAGCGAGGCCCGCTTGGGCTGGCTAGACAGCTAGCCAGCCCAAGCAAACCACCCTCGCCTGGGGCTCTCCTGGGCCACCACTCCCCCAGTGAAAAGGCCAGCTAGCCACCCGCCACCCAAAATCACATAAGAAGCAGAGAAAGGGTGGTGCGGGCTTCTCCAGGGGTTAATGAGGGCTGCTGGGGGTGTGGCGAAGCCCCTGGTGGCTGGCTGGCTGGCTGCCCACTCTCCTAATCCAGGGATTGTTATGCAGCTGCACCTACTATTCAATGGACAAGTTAGGTGGAGAGGAAAAGGGGAAACTGTCAGAAAGGTTCAGGAGCTGCTGCTGAATGAGATCCTGCTCATATACATTAAAAGCATTAGATGGCGATTTATTCTATACAAAAATCCAATCTCTGTCTTGTTTAGTTTGTGGTCAGAACCAAAATGACACAACAACCCCATGACTGAAAGCACAATAAGATACAGTCCCGGCTTCCAATAGTCTCACTCCAACGAATTTCTAATGTCCAATAATTTCTAATGTCCAGCTTGATGTACACTTCTGAGAAAAGTGGACTATATAGAGTCTTGAAACTGAGGCATTCTCCAGGTGAGAAATGCCATGTTTCGAGTGGCTCTTTTCCAGACCCAATAGGCCGATGATGGAACCCGATCTCAGCAATGTGTTCAGTGTAGGAACCAATTCATGCAGTCATGAGGGATCATGGGTCCTTATTTCCTAAACGTCAGACCATTATCTATATCAAACACACAAGTACAAGGGAAGGACTGTATGTTATTGTGAATTCACACATGGGATTGCTATAATATCATTTTGGTTCTGACCACAAACAGAAGAAGAAGACTACTGATTTATACCCCACCCTTCTCTCTGAATCAGAGTCTCAGAGCAGCTTACAATCTCCTTTATCTCCTTCCCCCACAACAGACACCCCGTGAGGTGGGTGGAGCTGAGAGAGCTCTCACAGCAGCTGCCGTTTCAAGGGCAACCTCTGCCAGAGCTATGGCTGACTCAAGGCCACTCCAGCAGCTGCAAGTGGAGGAGTGGGGAATCAAACCTGGTTCTTCCAGATAAAGAGTCCACACACTTAATCACTGCACCAAACTGGCTCTCAAAACAAAGATTGGATTTTTGTATAGAATCAATCGGCATCAACTGCCTTGAAGGAATATGAGTGAAATCTAGTGGTCATTGTCAGTGGTACTTTTCACTTTTTATGTCTGTGCCTACACGCTGGCTCCCCCCCCCCTTCTCCACCTGGAGGTTGGCAACTCTAAACCGAGTGTCCACAGCCAGATTTGAGATGTCGCGTAGAATATGTCAAGGCGACCATCAGTCCCCTTTTCCGCCGCTCAGGCCTCCTGTCCTTTACCCCCTAAAAGAGCGGATAAATTGAAATCTGCGAGGCCCTTTGAGATGGGGGCCATGCAAGAAATCTCCCCCAGCAGAGTTGTCTCCTGAAATAACCCATCACTCCCGTTGACATTTTTGAAGGATTTGGTCCAAAGATTGCATGATTCCAAGTTGACAGAAAACGGCACACAGTCCGTTATTTACACATTTAATGCCCTTTCCTATCTCGATGATATAAAAGCTTGGAAAGGTTGAGGAAAAGGTGATCGATCGAAGCCAAGAGACGTGGCGAAGGGAGGGGGGTTGAGACCCAATAGCCTGTGTATGCGGGGAGGGAGTTAAATAAACTGTTCCTTGACTTTATTGCTTAGAAGGGCAATAGCAGGTCAAACTTGGCTTGGAGTGTGTGTTTTGGTGGGTTTTTTTTTAAAAAAATAATCTTTCCTAAAGCTGGAGGCCAATAAAAATTGATTGTGTGAAATTAAACCCAAATCCAATCAGAAACAAGTCTTTGGACACCTAAGTTCCTCGTCCCTTGCAATCTCGTTTTTGACAGAGTTAGTTTTTGGCAGGAGTAAGTGACAATAAATAAGCCTTTTCTCTCTCCTTCCCTCAAGATTTCTGGGAGAAAAGAGGGTTTCAGCATATATCCTTTGCAAAAACCATTTCTACCATGGATAAATAGCAGGGCGAAGCAGCAGGACGAAGCTTGAGTCAAGGAACACCCTCGAGACCAGCAGAGTTTTATTCAAGGAATAAGGTTTCGTGTGCGCACATGCTTCTTCAGATACATTGAAATAAAACTTTACCTTGAATAAAAGGTGCCACTGGACTCAAACAAGGATAGTGATAATCCATGATTGGTTTCGGGCAAGGGTGCCCAAATTTGCTTAATATAAGAGCCACGTAGAATAAACATCAGGTGTTTGAGAGCTGCAAGACATGAACATCAGAGGTTTGAGAGCCACAAGGAAGGAAAGAAGGCAGGCAGGCAGGCAGGCAGGCAGGCAGGCAGGCAGGAAGGAAGGAAGGAAGGAAGGAAGGAAGGAAGGAAGAAAGGAAGGAAGGAAGGAAGGAAGGAAGGAAGGAAGGAAGGAAGGAAGGAAGGAAGGAAGGAAGGAAGGAAGGAAGGAAAAAATAGATGGGGAGGGAGGATGGAGGTGGAAAGAAAGCAACTTTAACTTTAAATGCATTCTTCAAGCTGCCGGATGGCTTGACTTGGCAAAGTGATTTAAAGAAACAAGTGCCTTCTCCAAGCCGGCAAACAGCTAAGTAAGGTTGACTCTGCTCTAAGTTGTTGGAAATATGTATCTGTTTTGTATGTCCTTTGCAACGTTCTAAAGTTCCAGTCATTATAGGATTAACACTGTGCTTGATTCCCTATTGTCTGCATGACCTGGGAAGAAGATACTGACTGCTGTCAATCAAGGTCTAGAAGCGGGAAAACCTGTTTTGTCTGTTTGGTCAGTTAGTCAGGTGACTTCCTTTGTTCAGGCAGAGAGATCAAGAAGGAGGAGGAAGTGGTCTTCCATTAAGCATGTGGTTCTCAATGTGTTAGCATGTGGTTCTTAGAGTTTGTTGTTTTATCTCCCAGTACCTTTCCATGTAGAAATAAATACGGTTTTGCTTTTTCACGTTAAATGCCTCTCAATGATTATTTGATCCAGTGATCCATCGCACTGTTTGAGATAAAGAAATAGAATTTCAAACAGAATTCCCTAATGTAAGTAAGGGTGGTTAAGTGCATGGACATAGGGGTTAGGGGGCTGGCCTTACAATGGCTTTCCTCCTTCCTCAAAGGTCGGGGACAAAGGGTGGCAATCGGGGGTGAGCTCTCCCGGAGACGCACACTAGATTGTGGGGTGCCTCAGGGAGCAGTTCTTTCTCCGATGTTATTTAACATCTATATGTGCCCCCTTGCCCAGATTGCCCGGAGTTTTGGACTGGGTTGTCATCAATATGCGGATGACACCCAGCTCTATCTGCTAATGGATGGCCGGCCTGACTGCGTCCCAGTGAATTTAGACCGAGCATTGCAGGCCGTGGCAACCTGGCTTAGGCTGAGTGGGCTGAAGCTGAACCCGACGAAGACAGAGGTCCTTTGCATGGGCCGCGGCGCTCTGGGGAAGGAAATACCTCTCCCGGTTTTTGACGGTGTGCCGCTGAAAGCGGCGGGCCGGGTCAAGAGCCTGGGAGTTCTACTGGAGCCTTCACTATCAATGGAGGCCCAGGTAGCGGCCACTGCCAAGTCGGCGTTTTTTCATCTGAAGCAGGCAAGGCAGTTGGCTCCTTTCCTAGAGCGCCGGGACCTGGCAACAGTGATCCATGCGACGGTCACCTCAAGATTGGACTACTGTAATGCCCTCTACATGGGGCTGCCTTTGTGTCGAACCCGGAAGCTGCAGCTAGTGCAGAACGCAGCGGTCAGGCTGTTACTAGGACTCCCGAAATGGGAGCATATACAGCCGGGGCTGCGTGAACTGCACTGGCTGCCAGTTACATACCGGGTTCGCTACAAAGTGCTGGTTATCACCTTTAAAGCCCTATATGGTCGAGGACCTGCCTACCTGAGGGACCGTCTCTCCCCATATGAGCCCCAAAGAGCACTGAGGTCAGCAGGGAAGAACAAGCTGACTATCCCTGGGCCAAAGGAGGTGAAATTACAGAGCACCTGCGCACGGGCCTTCTCTGTTACAGCTGCGTGCCTTTGGAACCAGCTCCCGGAAGAGGTGTGGGCTATGCGGAATCTGGACCAATTCCGCAGGGCCTGTAAGACCATCCTTTTTAGGCAGGCCTTCGTAGACTGCTGACAAAGGATGGCTGTTCAATCCACCAAATGATTCTATCTAGTGACCTCTGCCACTATGTAAATGGACAGAATAGCGCCAGGAACATCACCGCTGCTGTTAAATTATGGAATGGCTTCGATAACTGGAATGGTTTTAGATATTGTTGTTTTAAATTATTGTACAATTTAAACGTTGCTTTAAACTTACTGTATATATTGTATAATTTTATTTGAACCTGTTGTTAGCCACCCTGAGCCTGCCTAGGCGGGGAGGGCGGGATATAAATAAAATTTATTATTATTATTATCTGAACATATGAACATAAGAGAAGCCATGTTGAATCAGGCCAATGGCCCATCCATTCCAACACTCTGTGCTAATAGCCATTGATGGACCTCTGCTCCAGATGTTTAGCCAATCCCCTCTTGAAGCTGATTATGCTTGTAGCTGCCACCACCTCCTTTTCTACTGCCACCACCTCCTTTTCTACTAACGTATCTTGATCCATCTTAAAGGGGGCTTTCAGGCAGAGATGAGCGCTGTGGAGGAAAGCCTTTTCATTCCCCATCTTCCATGTGGTGATTGGCATTTTGCCAAACACAACACTTCCCTCCCCCTTCTCCAAGAATGCAAAAACATACTAAAGAGAGGTCTTTTGCTGGTTCTCTTTGTGGGCATTACAGTTGGCTTTACTGTTCTCAGGCGTATGCATTTGCAGTTCTTTGCTCCTAGAATAATAGAGTTGGAAGGGACTTCTAGGCTCATCTTGTCCAACCCCTGCACAATGCAGGAAACTCACAAACACCTCCCCCTAAATTCACAGGATTTTCATTGCTGTCAGATGGCCATCTAAGCCTCTGTTTAAAAACCTCCAAGGAAGGAGAGCCCACCACCTCCTGAGGAAGCCTGTTCCATTGAGGAATTGCTCTAATGTTGAGTCGGAAACTCTTTTGATTTAATTTCAACTTGTTGGTTCTGGTCCTACCTTCTGGGGCCATAGAAAACAATTCCACACCATCCTCTATAGGACAGCCCTTCAAGTACCTGAAGATGGTGATCATATCAGCCGCCTCCTCTCCAGGTTAAACATCCCCAGCTCCTTCAACCTTTCCTCATAGGACTTGGTCTCCAGACCCCTCATCATCTTCATTGCTCTCCTCTGGACCCGTTCCAGCTTGTCTATATCCTTCTTAAAATGTGGTGCCCAAAACTGAACACAATACTCCAGGTGAGGTCTTACCAGAGCGGAATAAAGCGATACCATCACATCACATGATCTGGACACTATACTTCTGTTGATACAGCCCAAAATTGCATTTGCCTTTTTAACCACCACATCACACTGTTGACTCATGTATGATCCACTAAGACCCCTAGATCCTTTTCACACATACTACTGCTAAGACAGATACATTGGGTGTGGTCACACGTTGCATTAAAAGTGGGTGTGTAGCGCTCAAATTTGAACCGCTGAATATTGATTCAATGCAGGGTTGATCAGACAAGCATCCAAGAATGCGACTCATTCTGTTGTTGAGCGATCAGACATCCAATACTATCACGCTCTTTTCTTGGCACAAAGTGATCAGATGGTGATTTCTGGGACGGGGGGTGGGTTCCATTGAACATGCACCCAACTGTTTAGAGGTGGGAAATCAAACGTTGCTTCAGAGCCAGGGGAGGGAAGGGGGGAAAGTTTCTGGAATTAACGTTGCCGATTCAAACCAGGGAACTGCCAGGAAGTACTTTCCTAAAAATTGGCAGTGACAATGATATCTGGAAATCCTCCACATTGAAAAAAAAGATTTTTTTTCCCGTTCTGAATAGTGGGATAACATTTCCACCCCCCTTCCAATCCTGTGTTGATTGGAGAAGCAGAAGCGTCACCTCAGATTCCTGGATGATCTGGCAATGCGCATGTCTGCTGGGGCTTTTTTAAAAAAAAAAAGGTGGGAGGGGCGGTAAACATTCCAAGGGGAAGTATCGCACGTGAGCTGTCCAAGCAGAAAAAAAATGATCTTGTGCCGCTTCTTTGAAAAAGGCCGGACTTTCTGCAGTATCAAATTAATGCAGCATTGATCCGCAGCAAGCCAGGATGATCCTGGATGACACTCGATTACCAGATGTAGATGTCTGGATGAACGTATTTAATCTGTCAGTGAGACGGAGCTGTGTCGCCACTAATGGTACAGCTGACTTCACCCATTTTGATCCTATTGCACTTTTCTCCCGATATTGGACTTAAAGTGGCTTTTAGAGCAGTGGTCTCCTTCTGTTTTCTCACAACAGCCCTGTGAGGTGGGGCGGTGCCACAATTCAGGGGGGTCTTACCAATTGCTGCCACCACTCTGGGTTAAGGGTCTCCCTTGAGAAGGCCCAGAGTACCCTCCCAAGCCTCCCTTAGCTAAGCCAAATAATGGGTGTGAGGACCAGGCAGAGTAAACAACAACAAAAAGGTTTATTTCAGTGCAATATAAATTAACAAGGTGCATAAAACAATAAAGGGTGAAGGGAAAAATAACCAAATGCTCTAACGCATCTAAACTTACTGTCCCTAACTGTCATAGTCAGACCTGGGTCTATTCACCCTACCTCACAGGGCGAGGGTCTCTCCCTGGCAGCAGCTCTTCCTCAGTTCTGCCTCCTAGGAAAAGAACACCCACTTCCTGGGCTTGGCCTTTATATTCTCTTCCCAGGCCCCACCCCTCTCTGGGCCTGTTTCCCTCCAAAACCCTCGCTACCCAATCAGAGGGACAGAGAGGATCCTGGGAGATGTAGGCTTTTCCCAGTAACTCCTAAGCAGGCTCCCCTGGGGCCTGCAAGCCTCACTAGGCCCAGGCTCATGACAGGTGGGTTGAGAGTCTGTGATAGACCTAAGGTCTCCCAGCAAGTTTCCATGACAGCAGGGTCAGCGCGTGGGAGTAGGCAAACTAGGCAACTGCCTAGGGCGCCAACTCCCAGCAAGGTAGGGCTGCCAAGTCCAATTCAAGAAATATCTGGGGACTTTGGGGGTGGAGCCAGGAGACTCTGGGGGTGGAGCCGGGAGACATTAGGGTGGAGCCAGGAGCAAGGGTGTGACGAGCATAATTGAACTCCAAAGGGAGTGTTGGCCATCACATTTCAAGGGACCACACATCTTTTAAATGCCTTCCTCCATAGGAAATAATGAAGGATAGGGGCACTTTCTTTGGGAGCTCATAGAATTGGACCCCCTGGTCCAATCTTTTTGAAACTTAGGGACTATTTTGGGGAGAGCCACTGGATACTATACTAAAAATTTGGTGCCTCTACCTCAAAAAACAGGGCCCCCAGAGCCCCAGATACCCATGGATAAATTCTCCATTATTTTCTATGGGAATAAGTCTCCATAGGGAATCATGAGTTCCCAGCAGACATTTCCCTCCCCTCCCCCCGCTTTCTGATTACTCTGAAGCGGGGGGAGGGCCTCCAAGCTGGGGGATCCCCTGCCCCCACCTGGGGAGTAAAAAAAATCAAAGGTACATAACCCACCGTGAAAACCAGCTTCTATTATTAATTTATACAAGGTCAACAAAAATAAACACAAATTCCACCATCATAAATTACAAAACAACCATAACTTTTAGTCCTTAATAGAAAAGGAAGCATTAGCACCAAGAGTCTTTCTTTTCATCCTATGGTAAAACTTCCCATCTCATTCCATGAAATCCTGGTGTAGTACTCCAGATGTTTAATGTCTGTCCAAAGATGCAGCCAATAATCCAAGTTTCCAAGGACAAGGTCGTACTGAACCCTTGTTTCGCGTGAGCTTCTTCAAGCTGCAACAATCCTCTTAGCAATTTCTCTTAAGTGTTAGGCCAAACAGCCAGCGTATTTGAAGGAACCTACACCTGGGGATTGGCAACCCTATAGAAAGGGTGGGGGGCAAGTGCCCCCTCCCCATTCGCGCTGTTCCTGAGCCTCAGACTCGCTTCCTGTCCACAGCGCCCTCCAAATTCAGCTGGGAAGGGGAAGTGCCGGGAGTGTTCGTCCTTGGCTTTAAGGGGTCGGGGGAAGCTCTCAGCTCCACCTACCTCATAAGGTGTCTGTTGTGTGGAGCGGAAGGGAAAGGAGATTGTAAGCTTCTCTTATATTCCTTCAAGTAGTGAAAGGTGGAGTATAAATCCAATCTCCTCCTCCCCCCCACCCCACAACAGATACCCTGTGAGGTTGGTGGGGCTGAGAGATCTCTGAGTGAGTTGTAACTGACTCAAGATCACCCAGCTGACTGCATCAAACTTGGTTCTCCAGATTAGAGTCCACCACTCTTAACCACTACACCAAACAGGCTCTCCATTCCAAGCTATCCGGGCATGGAATCACAGAAGGGAAGGGCAGAGAATGCACTAGTATTTAAACAGAGGGGAAAGCTGGGGTAGGGAATGCTCATAACTCATTGGTAGAGTACATGGTTTGTATGCAGAAAGTCCCAAATTTAATCCCTGGCGTCTCCATGGAGAAGGATCTCAGATAATGGACACTGTCCAAAAATCTTTGCCTTCCTGGGTGCTGTTCCGGGAAAATAATCATAAAGGAACTGACTTGGATTGTGAATAAGGTTGTAAGCAGGGCTTTTTTGGGTAGAAAATCCCAGCAGGAACTCATTTGCATATTAGGCCACACCCCCTGACACCGAGCCAGCCGGAACTGCGTTCCTGCTAAAAAAAAAGCCCTGGTTGTAAACTCCAGGTTGGGAAATACCTGGAGATTTTGGAGATGGAGCCTGGAGAAGGTGGAGTTTGGGGAGGGAAGGAAGCTCAGAATGGTATAATGCCATTGAGTCCACTTTCCAAAACAGCCATTTGCTCCACGGGAACTGATCTCTAATACATAGTGAGTTCAGTCAGCTTAAGGTAAGCAAGAACGTTTATTGAACAAGAGCATAACTGAACACCAACAGACCACACCACTCCTTATATCCGTTTGGCCAGAGTTAAACACGCCCCCTTATGTGGGCAGCAATCCACCCTATTGGTCTCTCCAGGATCCTTCATTTGCATTTCCTGAGAGAAAGGCCTTGTGTCCCGATTGGCTGGCTCTAAAAGAATGGCCACTTGAAATGAAGGCATCAGGATCCTGGAGGGCAATGAAGAATGCTTCAAGGTCAACTAACAGACATAACAAACCAGCAGACAAAACAATCAATACACAACAATCGCTGTTGTTCTGAAGATCAGCTGTAAAAACAGGAGATATCCAGGCCCCACACAGAGGCTGACAACCCTATCAGAAGTGTCTTATACTTGCCACTGAATAGCCACAGTCATAGATAATCACACTTCTGAGTTGAGAGAGTGAAGGATAAGGGACTGACCCTCTGTTGCCTCCCAATCTGGGGTGGCGATTCAGGGGGTGTCCAATCTGCTTGACAGGGCTTCTGATTGGCTGTGTAGATTTAAAGGCCACATGTTAAACAGAGCTTCCACCTGCAAATGTTGATGAGTTCCTGTTAGAGTTATATGTGACCTCAATCCTCATCATTTTGTGTTTGGCTCCGCTTCCTGCAGCAGCCATTTTTGTGGTTGGCTCCACCTACTGTGGCAGCCATTTTGTCCACTGCCCCTGTCAGAATTTCAAAGGTGACTGCAGGCTTGAAAAGGTCAGGAGCCCCACTTTAAGGCAGGAGTATCTCCTCCCCCCACCTGTAGCTTTTCTAGTCAATGAAGTTCTTTGATTGTTAACCCCACCCCCCAATCTATAAAGACGTGCCCTAGGAAATGAGTAAAACTTCAGAGATGCCTCAGATCCTAAACTGGGGAATCAATAGTACTGAGTACAGGCAATACTTCTTTTTCAGCTTGCTGTTCAGGTTTTGAAGACAGATGCTGACTAACCTCCGAAATGGGCAATGTGGATGTCAATAACTTGGAGTGGATTCTGAGGAGAGTGATGAGGTAGACGGAAATCTCCACAGGGCAAGCTGTGCCAGGACAAGCTAAACGAGCGCCAAATTGAAAAGACAAAGAGGCAAAGATATTGACAGTTTTCAAATATCGAGAGGGAACTTGTCAGAAACCAAAGGAAGCCCTTTAGCACATTCTTGAAGGAACAGGACAAGGCCGTGTTAGGTTGAACTCAGCAGGTGAGTGGTTCAAAAAGAAAAGCAGAGTGTTGATTCTCAGGCTAGCCCCACTAGGGTTGCCAGGTCTGTGTTGGAAAATACCAGGAGACTTTGGGGATGGATCCAGGAGAGGGGGGGTCTTGGGGAGGGGAGGGGCCTCAGCAAGGTACAATGCTGTAGAGTCTACCCTCCAAAGCAGCCATTTTCTACCAGCTGGAGGTCAATTGTAAAAGCAGGATCCTCAGCCAATAGAAGGAAGAGGGGCTTGGCTCAGTAGCTCTGCTGTGCGATTGAGAGAGCATGGCAAAGCAAGCTATTCTTCCTTCTTCCCCAAGGGAGGAGCTTCAGCCAATGGAGAAAACAGAGGCTTTGTTGCTCCTGTGTGATTGAGGAAGCCTGGAAAAGCAAGTTGTGATGCAGAAGGAAGCAGAACCCAGGAAGGCAGTGGACAGTGCCCTCTATCTGAGAGCCTTCTCCATGGAGATGCCAGGGATTGAATTTGGGACTTTCTGCATACAAACCATGTACTCTGCTAATGAATTATGGGTATTCCTTACCCCAGCTTTCCCCTGCACCTGGAGGCTGGCAGCCCTACCCCACATTCGTGCATGCCAACACACACCTCTATACCCATGCACTATGGCTTCTTTTCCAAACTCATTTATACCCCACTTTTCTCCCCAATGAAGACCTAAAGGGGCTTACATCGTCCCCCTTTCTCCATTTTATCCTCCCTATCCTGTGAGAAAGGTTAGGCTGAGAAGTTATGACTGGCCCAAAGTCATTCTGCCAACTTCCATAGCAGAGTGGGGATTAGAACCTGGGTCTCCCTGATCCTAGTTTGACACTGTAGCAACTACATTACACTGGCACACAAATGTACCTCTTTGGCTGTATTAGAAGAACCCTCTTCTCCAGCATCCTAGAATTACTGTTTAATTTATTCATTACACGTATGCCCCAGTCCTAGAATTGCCAACTTTGGGTTGGGAAATTCATAGGAATATAAGAGAAGCCATCACAGATCAGGCCAATGGCCCACCCAGGCCAACACTCTTCGGGCTGGGAAATTCATAGGAACATAAGAGAAGCCATCTTGAATCAGGCCAGTGGCTCACCCAGTCCAACGCTCCTAGGGTTGGGAAATTCATTGGAACATAAGAGACACCATGTTGGTTCAGGCCAATGGCCCACCCAGTCCGACACTCTTCAGGTTGGGAAATTCATAGGGGCATAAGAGAAGCCATGTTGGATCAGCCCAATGGCTCACTCAGTCGAACACTCTGTATCACATAAGAGAAGCCATGTTGGATCAGCCCAATGGCCCACTCAGTCGAACACTCTGTGTCACATAAGAGAAGCCATGTTGGATCAGGCCAATGACTCACTCAGTCGAACACTCTGTGTCACATAAGAGAAGCCATGTTGGATCAGGCCAATGGCCCATCCAGTCCAACACTCTTGTCACATAAGAACATAAGAGAAGCCATGTTGGATCAGCCCAGTGGCCCACCCAGTCGAACACTCTGTGTCACAGTACTAGAGATTTGGGGATGGAGCCTACGGAGGACAAGGACCTCAGCAGGGTACAACACTCTAGAGCAGGGGTGTCGAACTCATTTGTTATGAGGGTCGGATCTGACATAAATGAGATGTTGTTGGGCCGGACCATGTCAGCCAGGCCATGTGTGTACCTATTTAAGATTAGGTAGCAGAGATATAAACTTTATAAAGAACACAGACAAACACAATTAAATATATATATATATTCAAACATGCTTAAAACTTAAAACATGCTTAAAACGTTAGCACTCAGTCTTAAAGGTGCATTCTTTGTATTTCTCTCATGGGATCCAGGGAACTGAGTAAAGAAAGCGCTGGCTTTTTCCTTCCTTCCCCAGGGGACAGGGGAAGGAAGAGAGGCTTGGCTCGGGAGCTCTGCTGTGCAATTGAGAGAGCCTGGAAAAACAAGCTCTGCCTTCCCCCTTTCCTCCCCAAGGGAGGAGCCTCAACCTATGGAGAAAAGAGAAGTTTTGCTCTGTAGCTCCTGTGCGATTGAGCAAGCCTTGCAAGGCAATCTGTGATGCAGAAGGAAGCAAGAGAGAGGGAGAAGGAAGCAGATGACAGCCAGTTGCTTGGGGGCCTGATAGGAGCCCTCCAGGGACCTGATTTGGCCCCCAGGCTGCATATTCAACACCCCTGCCCCAGAGTCCCCCCTCCAAATCATCCATTGTCTCCAGTAGTCTGGAGATGAACTCTAATTCTGGGGGATCTCCAGGTGGACATCTGGACTCTGGCTCATATAAGATCAGCAGCACTTTAGCCAGGTGGCTTTATCAGATTGTATAACTCTTTCTTGGCACAGCTACAGCTTACCGGGTATCCCTTCCCTCCACCGTCTTTTCCTAGTGTGACTTGAAACTGCTTATTAGGACAAGTGGAATTAAAGCAAGTCTGCAAATTGTGGCATGTACCGAGCTAAAAATAACCCTGGGAGGTGGACTTGTAACATACAGTAAAGAATGAGACACTTTGTGGTGAAGTTGAGAATTTCGTTTAGTTGTCTGATCTGCCCTAGTAATTATGTTCTCATTATAATTTTCTTGAGAGCTTTGATATAGAGGCTGCCAGTTTCACAGACGTTTGCCTGCATTGACTTTTTTCTTCTAAAGAGAACAAGAGAGAGACAGAGAAAGAAAGAGAAGGAACTAAATTTCACAAACATTTTTTAAAGATGCTTCCACCAAGTAACATTCTAGTTTGAATATGAAAAGGCTTGGTCTGCGGCCTATGCATAGAAGGCAGAGAAATGACCCTGATTTGGGGTCCATTTTTTGCACTTGAATCCATCCTAGAAATAATAATAAGATATTGGATTTATATCCTACCCTATACTCTGAATCTCAGAGTCTCAGAGCAGTCACAATCTCATTTACCTCTCCCGCCCCCACAACAGACACCCTGTGAGGTAGGTGGGGCTGAGAGAGCTCTTGCAGCAGCTGCCCTTTCAAGGACAACTCCTACAAGAGCTATGGCTGACCCAAGGCCATTCCAGCAGCTGCAAGTGGAGAAGTGGGGAATCAAACCCGGTTCTCCCAGATGCACATAACCGTGCACTTAACCACCACACCAAACTGGCTCTCTAACAGATACTTTTGGTCTGTCCTGCATGTGAACATAAGAACATAAGAGAAGCCATGTTGGATCAGGCCAACGGCCCATCAAGTCCAACACTCTGTGTCACACAGTGGCAAAAAATGTTATATACACACATACACTGTGGCTAATAGCCACTGATGGACCTGTGCTCCATACACTGTGGCTAATAGCCACTGATGGACCTGTGCTCCATACACTGTGGCTAATAGCCACTGATGGACCTGTGCTCCATATTTTTATCTAAACCCCTCTTGAAGGTGGCTATACTTGTGGCCGCCACCACCTCCTGTGGCAGTGAATTCCACATGTTAATCACCCTTTGGGTGAAGAAGTACTTCCTTTTATCCGTCTTAACCTGTCTGCTCAGCAATTTCATCGAATGCCCACGAGTTCTTGTATTGTGAGAAAGGGAGAAAAGTACTTCTTTCTCTACTTTCTCCATTCCATGCATTATCTTGTAAACCTCTATCATGTCACCCCGCAGTCGACGTTTCTCCAAGCTAAAGAGTCCCAAGCGTTTCAACCTTTCTTCATAGGGAAAGTGCTCCAGCCCTTTAATCATTCTAGTTGCCCTTCTCTGCACCTTCTCTAAAGCTATAATATCCTTTTTGAGGTGCGGCGACCAGAACTGCACACAGTACTCCAAATGAGACCGCACCATCGATTTATACAGGGGCATTATGATACTGGCTGATTTGTTTTCAATTCCCTTCCTAATAATTCCCAGCATGGCATTGGCCTTTTTTATTGCAAACGCACACTGTCTTGACACTTTCAGTGAGTTATCTATCATGACCCCAAGATCTCTCTCTTGATCAGTCTCTGCCAGTTCACACCCCATCAACTTGTATTTGTAGCTGGGATTCTTAGCCCCAATGTGCATTACTTTGCACTTGGCCACATTGAACCGCATCTGCCACGTTGACGCCCACTCACCCAGCCTCAACAGATCCCTTTGGAGTTCCTCACAATCCTCTCTGGTTCTCACCACCCTGAACAATTTAGTGTCATCCGCAAACTTGGCCACTTCACTGCTCACTCCGAACTCTAAATCATTTATGAACAAGTTAAAAAGCATGGGACCCAGTACCGAGCCCTGCGGCACCCCACTGCTTACCGTCCTCCACTGCGAAGACTGCCCATTTATACTCACTCTCTGCTTCCTATTACTCAGCCAGTTTTTGATCCACAAGAGGACCTGTCCTTTTACTCCATGATTCTCAAGCTTTCTAAGGAGCCTTTGATGAGGAACTTTATCAAAAGCTTTCTGGAAGTCAAGGTAAACAACATCTATCGGGTCTCCTTTGTCCACATGTTTGTTCACCCCCTCAAAGAAATGCAACAGGTTAGTGAGGCAAGATCTTCCCTTGCAGAACCCATGCTGAGTCTTCCTCAATAACCCGTGTTCATCAATGTGCCTACTCATTCTGTCCTTGATAATGGTTTCTACCAACTTTCCCGGTATTGAAGTCAGACTGACTGGCCTGTAGTTTCCCGGATCTCCTCTGGAACCTTTTTTAAAGATGGGGGTGACATTTGCTACCTTCCAGTCCTCAGGAATGGAGGCAGATTTCAATGAAAGATTACAGATTTTTGTTAGAAGATCCACAAGTTCAACTTTGAGTTCCTTCAGAACTCTCGGATGTATGCCATCCGGACCCGGTGACTTATTAGTTTTTAATTTGTCTATCAGTTGTAGGACCTCCTCATTTGTCACCTCAATCTGACTCAGGTCTTTCAACACCCCTTCCAAAATTAGTGGTTCTGGGGCGGGCAAAAAGTTCTCGTCTTCTACAGTGAAGACGGAGGCAAAAAATTCATTTAGCTTTTCAGCCATTTCCCTATCCTCCTTCAGTAATCCTTTTACCCCATGGTCATCCAAGGGCCCCACTGCCTCCCTGGCTGGTTTCCTACTTCTAATATATTTGAAGAAAGTTTTATTGTTGGTCTTTATGTTTTTTGCAATATGCTCCTCATAGTCCCTTTTTGCCTGCCTGATCACAGTCTTGCATTTGATTTGCCACAGCCTGTGTTCCCTTTTACTAATCTCACTTGGACTGGTTTTCCACCGCTTAAAGGAGTCCTTCTTACCTTTTACAGCTTCCATTACTTTATTTGTTAACCACGCAGGCCTTTTCTTATGCCTGTTTGTGCCTTTCCTAATGTGCTCACTCATTCTTCTATATCATAGGCATGCTGACCTCCAGGTTGGACTGGGGGATCCCCTGAAATTACAGGTCATCTCCAGACTACAGAGATCAGTTCCCCTGGAGAAAATGGATGGTTTGGAGGATGAACTCTATGTTGTTAGATTCAGGTGTGTAGCTGTGTCAGTCTGAAGCAGCGGAACAAAGTTGGGAGACCAGTAGCATCTTTAAAACCCACAAAGTTTTGTTCAAGGTATAAGTTTTCATGCGCAAGCGCTCTTCTTCAGATCTGAAGAAGTGCGCTTGCACACAAAAGCTTATACCTTGAAGAAGAAGAAGAAGATATTGGATTTATATCCCGCCCTCCACTCCGAAGAGTCTCAGAGCGGCTCACAATCTCCTTTACCTTCCTCCCCCACAACAGACACCCTGTGAGGTAGATGAAGATATTGGATTTATATCCCGCCCTCCACTCCAAAGAGTCTCAGAACAGCTCACAATCTCCTTTACCTTCCTCCCCCACAACAGATACCCTGTGAGGTAGATGAAGATATTGGACTTATATCCCGCCCTTCACTCCGAAGAGTCACAGAGCGGCTTACAATCTCCTTTACCTTCCTCCCCACAACAGACACCCTGTGAGGTAGATGAAGATATTGGACTTATATCCCGCCCTCCACTCCGAAGAGTCTCAGAGCGGCTCACAATCTCCTTTACCTTCCTCCCCCACAACAGATGCCCTGTGAAGTGGGTGGGGCCGGAGAGGGCTCTCACAGCAGCTGCCCTTTCAAGGACAACCTCTGCCAGAGCTATGGCTGACCCAAGGCCATGCTAGCAGGTGCAAGTGGAGGAGGGGGGAATCAAACCCAGTTCTCCCAGATAAGAGTCCGCACACTTAACCACTACACCAGACTGGCTCTCTACACCAAACTGAATAAAACTTTGTTGGTCTTAAAGATGCCACTAGACTCAAACTTTGTTCTCTATGTCATTGTACCCCACTGAAGCCCCTGTCCTCCCCAGGCTCTTTCACCAAATCTCCAGGAATTTTCCAACCTGCATCTGAAAATTCTACCCCCCCCCTCCACACACACACTGGTGACCAAGAGGCATCTGCCAGCCCTACTTAGATGGCCATGTTGATCCTGTGGCCAAAGCACAGGAGGCAAAGATCATAGATCTCCACCCATTTGTAAAAGTTGAGTTGCACATGTATTCCCAGTTCAGGTTGAGGCTATTGTGTTCTTCATGGTGTTTGCTGTTCTTTCAGACTTTCACTGGTGATTGCTTGCTTTAATTGATATTTTTAAGACTGGGTTGCCAACCTCCAGGTGGGGCCTGGAATTCTCCTGGAGGCACAACTGATCAGTTTTGTTGGTGGAAATGGCTGCTTTGGAGGTTAGACTCTATGCAGGGGTGTCAAACATGTGGCCTGTGGGCTGGTTCAGGCCCCTGGAGGGCTCCTATCAGACCCGCAAGCAAGTCTGTTTCCTTCTCCCTCTCTCTTGCTTCTTTCTGTGTCACAGCTTGCTTTGCCAATCACATAGGGGCTACAGAGCAAAGCCTCTATTTTCTTCATTGTCTGAGCCTCCTCTCTTGAGTAAGGGGGGGAGGGAGATGGTTTGATACTAACCACAATATTGCAAGAATATTTTAAGCATGTTTTATTTTAGGGTTTTTATTTTTAAAAAAATCTTTGGTTGTATTTGTCTGTGTCCTTTATAAAGTTTACTAGCAGTAAAGCCCGTTGTAGGAAGAAATACAATGGACCTTAGAAAAATATTGGGGTGTGTGTGTGTGATGAATGTGTAGGTAGAAGGAAGGAAGATAGATACTAACAGAATGAAAGAAAAAGAGAGACAGAGAAAGAATGAGAGAAAGAACAGTAGGAAAAAGATGGGGAGAAAGAAGTGTGAGAAAGAAAAATGAAAGGAAGGAAGGTAAAAAGAATATAAAAAGACAGAAAGTTAGAGATACAGAGAAAGAATAAGAGAAAGAACAGAATGGAGAGGTAAAAAGGAGGGGGAGAAAGGAGTGAGAAAAAGAAAAATGAGAAGAAGGAAGATAGAATGAAACAGAAAGAAAGGAAGGAAGGAAGGAAGGAAGGAAGGAAGGAAGGAAGGAAGGAAGGAAGGAAGGAAGGAAGAGTTATGGAAAAGTTTGGGAGAAAGGAGTGAAAGAAAGGAAAATAAAAGGAAGGAAGACAGGGAGACAGAAAAAATGACAGGAAGACAGACAGGTAGGCAGGCAGGAAGGTAGGCAGCCATTAGAAGACTCCCTTTCACATGCTCCCATTTGCAGATGTGTGTGGGGGAAGTGAAAGGGAGCCTTCCAATGGCTCCCCACCTCTTAAAGCAAGCAGCTGACTGGCGGTCCTGTCAGGGAGCCATTGCAAGTCACCTTTTTGCTCCCTCCCACTCGCAGGCGGTGGGAAAACGAAAGGGAGTCTATTCCATCCCATGGGGCCATAGGACAGACTGGACTCCATTGTACCTTATGGGCCCATAGGACAGAATGGACTCCATTGTATGCTATCAACCTATATGACAGAATGGGCTGCATTGTATCCTATGAGCCCATAGGACGGAATGGACTCCAATCTGTCCAATGGGTCCATAGGACAGAAAGGAGTCCATTGTTTTCTATGGACCCATAGGACAGAATAGAGTCCATTCTATCATATGAGTGATGAGTGAAGGGTATTTGCAGGTGGAAAGGGGGCTGAGACAGTGTCAGTCTGTTTATCTGCTGCTGTTGAACTGACCCCTCCCTGCTGTGAATAAGAACATAAGAGAAGCCATGTTGGATCAGGCCAATGGCCCATCCAGTCCAACACTCTGTCACACAGTGGTAAAAATTTTTATATATACACACACACACTGTGGCGAATAGCCACTGATGGACCTCTGCTCCATATTTTTATCTAAACCCCTCTTGAAGGTGGCTATGCTTGTGGCCGCCACCACCTCCTGTGGCAGCGAATTCCACATGTTAATCACCCTTTGGGTGAAGAAGTACTTCCTTTTATCCATTTTAACCTGTCTGCTCAGCAATTTCATCGAATGCCCACGAGTACATTCCTTTTGTGTCAGTTGAAGAGAAGTAACTGCTACTGTTTGTCTCATGAGCTTGTCTCTCACAGTTTACTGTTTGCTTTGTGGCACCATTGTTTGGTTGGGGGGAGACGGATTGCCCCAGACTTCTTACAACAGACCCTGAGGTGAGGCAGTAGTGATAACTAAGCCCCAGGAGAACCTGACAGCAGAGAACTGTCTTCATCAGAGGTCAGCGGCTGTCTGGTGGGGTTCTCACCTGACAGGGCTGGCAGTGGGTGGGGGAGTGCAGAACAAGCCAATGGCATGCCAGAGACAGAGCGTGAGGCAATCCTGTATAGCCCACATGCATGCAGGAGCAGTCTGAATGCTCCTCTTACACGCGTGCAGCCCATGCCTCTCCCAGCATGCATCAAAGAGCACCAGCTTTTTCAAAACTGGGATACTACCACACCAAATTCCCAGTGTGATTTCATCCAAAGTCACCCGTTCCTGTTCTTTACTGTCTGCCAGCTAACAGTTTAGGCTGGAAGAGTTATTTTCCAAGCAGTGGACTGGCTCATGAGGAAGAATCGCACTGCGCACTGCTACAGCACCAACCCCAAATCAGACTTTTCCCTGCAGCCACTGTGGCCAGACCTGCCTGTCCCGCATTGGTCTTGTCAGCCACCAGCGAGCCTGCAGCAGACGTGGACTACTACACCTTTCTTAAATCTTCGTTCATGAAGTCAAGCTGAGAGAGAAAGACTGGCTCAGTTGTACATTTCTCTTCTTGGGCTCTTGACTCAAACCAATGCAAAATAAGAGGATCGTTGAGCTGCTCCCATTTATATGTTCCCTTGGGAATGTGTAACACAGGTGGTGTTTTGGGGTTTGATTCTGAGAAGTGAAACGTACGCAGAGATTGTCTTTGGTGACGGGGTTATGCCTTGTTCCTCTCAAAGGTTAATAAACGCTGGGCAAATCCTCTTAAATAGCCGTATTTGGCACAGCTCAGCAGCCGGTGTAAATTTACCTTTTACTGTCACCTCTTTGCCTGTCCCTTGGAGTCATTTATTCCACCGTTGGATATTGGACCCGTCACCAGAAGGGCTACTGCTTTGGACGAGGAGCAACAAACAAATCGGCGGAAGCTCTCTTCCCGATAAACCTCCCGACCGTCTTTCTTTTCATACAAACAATGGTGCCAAACCACGGACTCCAACGGGGGAACATAATGAGTGATTAATAAGTAGGAGAAAAGAATGGTTCAAGGGACTAAACGCTCTATAATGGCATATTTAATCATGGCCGGAACAGCTGCAATAGCTGTAGAGCGTTTGCACTGGGGAGTCTGGGAAGAAGGCGACATACTTATCCAAGGGCTGATGGGACAGATTGACCCCAACTTGTGCTTCTTTTCATCTGCTAAAAACATTTCCACGAATTTTGCATACTAATTCCCCACATGTTCCCCAGAGGGTACTTAGATCAGGTACACAAAATCTATTATCGATCCCCGGGCCAAGGGAGGCAAGACTGAACATATGAAGCTGCCTTATACTGAATCAGGCCCTCAGTCCATCAAAGTCAGTATTGTCTGCTCAGACTGGCAGCGGCTCTCCAGGGTCTCAAGCTGAGGTTTTTCATGCCTATTTGTCGGGACCCTTTTTTAGTTGGAGATGCCAGGGATTGAACCTGGGACCTTCTGCTTCCCAAGCAGATGCTCTACCACTGAGCCACCGTCCCTTCCAGAAAGAGCCATAACTAGAGAAAGAGCCTTCTCCATCGCTGCTCCCCACTGGTGGAACCAACTGCCTGAGGAAGTCAGAGCCTTGCGGGACCTTGCCCAGTTCCACAAGGCTTGCAAGACAATATTATTTCAGCCAGTTTGGTTTAGTGGTTAAGTGTGTGGACTTTTCTCTGGGAGAACCGTGTTTGATTCCCCACTCCTCCACTTGCAGCTGCTGTAATGGCTTTGGGTCAGCCATAGCTCTGGTGGAGGTTGTCCTTGAAAGGGCAGCTTTTGTGAGAGCTCTCTCAGCCCCACCTACCTTACAGGGTGTCTGTTTTGGGGCGGGGAAGGTCAAAGAGATTGTAAGCCGCTCTGAGTCTCCGATTCAGAAAGAAGGGCGGGGTATAAATCTGCAGTTCTTCTTCTTCTTAGCCTTTAACTGACTGACGACCGCCAGCACGATATCAGATCCAATTGGATGTCTAAGAACACTGAATGCCATCCTAAATCATACGGAATTAGCACCAAATTGTTTAAACTGCTTTTGTTTTTGGACACCTAGGCTGGGACAAGTATGCCTTTATTGATGTGTCCACATCAACCATGCTGCCTTAAACTAATTTTGAGCTGTGGCTTACCTGTTTTAATTTTAATCTGCTTTAACTGTTTGATTGTTTTACTATTTATCTGTTCGATTGCCTATTGTTAGTTTCAATCGTTTCACCGTGTTGGAATCCGCCCTGAGCCCACCATGGGAAAGGGTAAACTATAAACTGACAGAAATAAATAAATAAATTGACAGAAATAAAACTGCTTTCAATGGTTTATTTTAATGTTTGCTTTAACTGTTTTTATTGTTATTCTGTTGTGTTTGTGAGCTGCCCTGAGCCTGCTCCGGTGGGGAGGGCGGGACATAAATCAAAGAAACGAAACTAAACTAATTCACTGCCCACTCTCTCTCTATGTAGGACTCTTAATTCCACCCCATACTATTGTCTAAGAACATAAGAGAAGCCATGTTGGATCAGGCCAATGGGCTATCCAGTCCAACACTGTGTCACACAGTGACCCAAAAACCCAAGTGCCATCAGGAGGTACATCAGTGGAACTAGAAGTCCTCCCACTGTGCCCCTCCCAAGTGTGATGAAGTGTGCTTCTACACACGAAAGCTTACATTCTTCCCCCCCCCCCGCAAAAAATAAGTTTATTTGAAAAATTCCAAGCTGTACATAGCATTGTAAAATGAAGTAATATCAAATAGATTGATTCAACGTGTAATGAAATTCTCCTGCACATACAGAAGTTTTGATACACTATATATAACTAGAAATAACATTATAGAACACTTTATATAGAAATTAAGATAAATAAAATCCAGTCTGCCAAAAAAAGAAATCCTAATAAAGGTGATTACATTGATAACTGGGCCAAGAGGTTTGATATTTAAGCCAAGAGTATTATCTTGCACCCCAAGCCTAACGAAAGGGAATAAGCAATTAAAAGAAGTAAAGAAGGGCATAAATTAGGAAAGAGTTATAGTGAAAGGAATTGAAGATAAGTTGTGTTGATAGGCAGGATGTCTTTAGATGCAGTATACTCAAGAAAAGGAAACCATTTGCCTCAAAAGATGCGGTCACAGGGTAAATGTCAGACATGGAAAGCTGTGCCATGATTTTCTCCATGATTAAAAGATCCCAGATTTTTGTGAACCAGAGTGCAAGCAACGGTGAGGTATTGGATTTCCATAGAAATAGTAGGAGAGCCAGTTTGGTGTAGTGGTTAAATGTGCAGACTCTTATCTGGGAGAACCGGGTTTGATTCCCCACTCCTCCACTTGCACCTGCTGGAATGGCCTTGGGTCAGCCATAGCTCTGGCAGAGTTGTCCTTGAAAGGGCAGCTTCTGGGAGAGCCCTCTCCAGCCCCACCCACTTCACAGGGTGTCTGTTGTGGGGGAGGAAGGTAAAGGAGATTGTAGGCTGCTCTCTGTCCTTGAAAGGGCAGCTGTTGTGAGAGGCCTCTCCAGCCCCACCCACCTCACAGGGTGTCTGTTGTGGGGGAGGAAAGTAAAGGAGATTGTGAGCCGCTCTGAGACTCTTCGGAGTGGAGGGCAGGATATAAATCCAATATCTTCATCTACCTCACAGGGTGTCTGTTGTGGGGGGAGGGGAAGGTAAAGGAGATTGTGAGCTGCTCTGAGACTCTTCGGAGTGGAGGGCGGGATATAAATCCAATATCTTCATCTACCTCACAGGGTGTCTGTTGTGGGGGGAGGGGAAGGTAAAGGAGATTGTGAGCCGCTCTGAGACTCTTCGGAGTGGAGGGCGGGATATAAATCCAATATCTTCTTCATCTTCTTCATAGAGATGCATGCAAGTGAAAGCTAACATTCCGAATAAAACTTTGTTGGTCTTAAAGGTGCTACTGGACTCCAACTTTGTTCTATGACTTTCAAAATGACAGGCCCTTTCCCCGATGCGGTGCATTGATTGTCGAGCTGGAAACATTTTTGATTTAATTTCAACCCATTGGTTCTGGACCTACCTTCTGGAGCCACAGAAAACAATTCCACACCATCCTCTATAGGACAGCCCTTCAAGGACTTGAAGATGGTGATCATATCACCTGTCAGCCGCCTCCTCTCCAGGCTAAACATCCCCAGCTCCTTCAACCTTTCCTCATAGGACTTGGTCTCCAGAACTCTCACCATCTTCGTCGCCCTCCTCTGCACCCATTCCAGCTTGTTTATATCCTTCTTAAGATGTGGTGCCCAAAAGTGAACACAATACTCCAGGTGAGGTCTTACTAGAGCAGAGTAAAACAATACCATCACTTCACGTGATTTGGACACTATACTTCTGTTGATACAGCCCAAAATTACATTTGCCTTTTTAGCCGCCACATCACACTGTTGACTCATGTTCAGTGTATGGTCCACTAAGACCCCTAGATCCTTTTCGCACATACTACTGCTAAGACAAATCTCCCTTATCCTATAGCCATGCTGGGTCTCAGAGCAGTTCAGGTTTTAAAGGTCATGGCCCACATCTTCAGTTGCACCCAGAAGCCAAATGGGCAGTTCAGGTAGAAGAGCGTTTCCACGCTCTCTGGGCTAGTCATCAGCCAATCGAGAGTTTAGGACCGCTGTGACATCAGCAGCCAGAAGAGCAGTTCTCTCCCTCTGTCTTGGAACAGCTGTTGTTTGCTCAGGAATAAAAATGCAGAAGCAGAGCAAACTGCAACTGTTCCATTTCTGCCAGCTGCAGACGGCATTGTGGGCAATCCTGCCACCCAAAAAGTAGACTGCTCCAGAGGAAGCAGGTGCTGAGGGAAGAAAGGAATGCTTCTGTTTAGTTTTTTGCTGTCAAGCTGTAGCCGACTTACAGTGACCCCAGAGGGTTTCTAAGGCAAGGGACGAACAGAGATGGTTTGCCATCGCTCCCTTATGTCATCATTGAGGGGTCTTTTGCAGGGGCCTGGCTCCAGGATGGCTTGGTTAGCTGCTGCAAGGGGAAGGGCCTTCTCAGTCGTGGCCCCTACCTTGTGGAATGCATTCTCGGTGATGCTCACCTGCTATTTCTCAAATGCATTCTCACGCGACATCTGTGCCCTGCCGGACTTGTTTCGTTTCGGCAGGGTATGCAAAGCTGAATTGTTTAGGATGGCCTATGGAGGGTAACCACCAGTGTTCCCTCTAAGATGAGTTAGTGTGAGCTAGCTAACAGTTTTTTAGTCTTAGTGGCTCACGCATTTTTGTCTTAGCTCAGGAAAAATGGCCTCAGAGCAAAGTAATTTATGCAGTAGCTCACAATTTTATTGCCAGTAGCTCAGAACTTTATTCTAGTAGCTCACAAAGTAGAATTTTTGCTCACAAGACTACACAGCTTAGAGGGAACACTGGTGACCACATATTTGGCTGTTTTAATAATGGTATTCACATCAAAATATAAAATGAAATAGAAACTGCCCAGAGATTAAAATAGAGCAGGAACTCCTTTGCACATTAGGCCACACACCCCTGATGTAGCCAGTGGTTATGTGTGCGGACTCTTATCTGGGAGAACCGGGTTTGATTCCCTACTCCTCCACTTGCACCTGCTGGAATGGCCTTGGGTCAGCCATAGCTCTGGCAGAGGTTGTCCTTGAAAGGGCAGCTGCTGTGAGAGCCTTCTCCAGCCTCACCCACCTGTTGCGGGGGAAGAAGGTAAAGGAGATTGTGAGCTGCTCTGAGACTCTTTGGAGTGGAGGGCGAGATATAAATCCAATATCATCTTCTTCTCCTGGAGCTTACAGTAGGCCCTGCAGGTCTTGGAGGACTGGCTACATCAGGGGTGTGTGGTCTGATATGCAAAGGAGTTCCTGCTACCCAAAAACCCCTGGTGACGGAAGACGGGTAAGCAAAACAGTATTTCAGTTAGGTAGGATCAAAGTCATTGCCATCTGGCATGCATTGCCTCCTCTTTCCCCTCCTTATGTTTTTCCACCTTGTTTTAAATCCACTTACTTATCTGTCAGCAGGAGGGCCTATTAACCCATGGGCTTCAGAAAGCTCAATGGAAGAGCTCAAAGCTCATTGGAAGATGCAGCCTACTGGCAAGTGAAGGTTGGTACTTACAGTCATTTTGGGCAGGTGCTCACAGGAGTGGAGCTCTGGAACCTCTAAATTTTATGGTGCTCTTTCTTTCTTGCCTCCCTCACCCCAAAGACTTGCTTCTGGGCTCCATTGTTCAAATCCCCCAGTGAGAATCTTGATGAACTCTTAAGATTTGACAAACTTTCTAATATTTCCCTCCACAAAAAATGGGAAAAATAACCAAAACATATAAAGCAGACAAATGGAAATCTTCAGCATGCCACTGGGGCCACAGAGGAGAAAGTAATTTTAAAAAGTATGATGGGAGTAAGGTTTTATTAGGACAATTATAATTCAAGAAGCATTTTGAGGGAGACGCTGAGCTGATTTAATTGAGTCCACCTTCCGGTGATGGCAGGGGTGTGTGGCATATGCAAATTAGTGGTGCTAATGTGCTCCGGCACCTCTTTTTCTCTGAAATGATCCCTGCTTACAGTCATCCTAGCAAACACAGCAGTAGAACAGGGACTATCCTGGGATAAAATGAAAAGGTATAGCGAAAAAAAAAAAGTGTGGATGGAGGGGGAAGAAGCAATAATTTTGCAAAACAAACCAGTCGCATTGTTTTTTTTTTAATACCACATTTTTTTTATAATGTAAAGTTCATGTACCTAATGCTTTACAGCCAGCCTTTCTCCCACCTGAGGTGGATTTAAGGTGACTGATAAAAGACAAAATAAATACATGCTGAGGCTACGGTGAAGATAAAAAGGTGATGGTGGAGTAGGCCTGCCATTTGCTTTGCTCCCAAATACTTCCACTAGGGGGTGCCATGGGAAGGTGGCCTTTGGGGAGGATGTGATGTCACTTCCGGATGACAGCCTAGGAATTTCCTTTAAGTTCTGTGGTTACGGCAATAGAAACTAAGGGAAATTCCTAGAGAATCACTACAGGGGCCATTTTTGTCTCCCCCTCTCTTCAATTTCTTGAAGATGAGAGATTGGGGAAGCCTATCCTATCTTCCACGGCAGCCAGTTCATAGTAATGCTCACCTGCTATTTCTCAAAACTCCAGTGTGTCCACAAACTCAGGGACTATGGTAATCTAAACTACAGTTATGTTTGGTTTGCGCACCTGAGGCATGCTATCTAAGCATGCTTCCCCATGCATGGTATGGTTTGTAGCCAGGATTGCTAGGTACCCCTTGGCTAGCAGTGAGAGATGGGGGGCAGTAATGTTGCCAGATCCAGGTTAGGAAACCCCTGGAGATTTGGGGATGGAATCTGGGAAGGACAGGGACCTCAGTGGGGTTCAATGCCACAGAGTCCACCTTCCAAAGCATCCATTTTCTACAGAGGAGGAAGAAGAAGATGGCCACAGATTTATACTTCGCCCTTCTCTCTGAATCAGAGTCTCAGAGCAGCTCACAATCTCCTTTGTCTTCTTCCCCCTCAACAGACACCCTGTGAGGTGAATGGGGCTGAGAGAGCTCTCACAGAAGCTGCCCTTTCAAGGACAACCTCTGCCAGAGCTATGGCTGACCCAAGGTCATTCCAGCAGGTGCAAGTGGAGGAGTGAGGAATCAAATCCGCTTCTCCCAGATAAGAGTCTGCACACTTAACCACTACACCAAACCGATCTCTGCGGTCTGGAGATGAGCTGTAATTCTTGCAGATCCCCAAGTCCCACATGGAGGCTGGCATTTGTGGTTGTATTTCATCTGAAAGGAGGGAGGTGTCTCGTGAGGTGCTGCAGGGCTCAGTTTTGGGCCCGATACTTTTCAACATTTTTTATCAATGATCTGGATGAGGGTGTGGAAGGGGCTACTCATTAAATCTGCAGATTGACACTAAATTGAGAGGAGCAGCAAATACAGCAGAAGATAGAGTAAGAATTCAACGGGATCTGAACATGCTTTGAAAAGTGGGTGGAAGAGAACAAGATGCAATTTAACAAGGACAAGAGCCAAGTTCTACATCTCGGAACCAAAAATGAGAAACACGCAGATTGGATGGGGGATACAATTCTGGGTAGCAGCGTGTGTGAACAAGATCATGGGGTACAGGCAGGCCTCAGATTCAGTGGGAACTCACAGGAACGCAGTTCCTGAGCCTTTCTGAGAGTTCCACCTCCTCCTGAGAGTTCCACCTCCTTGTCCATTGAATAGTAGGCGCAGCTGCATAATAATCCCTGGATGAGCTCCACCACTTATTTTTCTACAAAACGACCCCTGGGTACAGGTGGGCCAGTGTGATGCAGTGGGAAAAAAGGCTAATGCCATCTTGGGATGTATCAACAGAGGCATAACATCCAGATCACAAGATGTCATAGTCCCGCTGTACACTTCATTGGTCAGGCCACACATGGAGTACTATGTGCAGTTCTGGAGGCCTCGCTTCAAGAAGGATGTGGACGGAATGGAGCTGGTGCAGTGGAGAGCAACAAGGATGACCAGGGAGACCAAGCCCTGTGAGGAAAGGCTGAGGGACTTGGGAATGTTCAGTCTGGAGAACAGGAAAATGAGGTGGGACAGGATTGCTCTCTTGAAGGATTTGAAGGGCTGTCGCTTAGAGGAGGGCAGGGAGCTTTTCCTATCGGCAGCAGAAGATAGGAGGGGAGATGGCTGAGAGGTGATCTGATCACCATCAAGTCCTTGAAGGGCTGTCATATAGAGGAAGGTGTGGAATTATTTTCTGTGGTCCCGGAAGGTAGGACCAGAACCAATGGGTTGAAATTAAATCAAAAGAGTTTCCGGCTCAACATTAGGAAGAACTTCCTGACAGTTAGAGCGATTCCTCAGTGGAACAGGCTTCCTCGGGAGGTGGTGGGCTCTCCTTCCTTGGAGGTTTTTAAACAGAGGCTAAATGGCCATCTGACAGCAATGAGGATCCTGTGAATTTAGGGGGAGGTGTTTGTGAGTTTCCTGCATTGTGAAGGGGGTTGAACTAGATGACCCTGGGGGTCCCTTCCAACTCTATGATTCTATGATAGGCAAGCATGGGCCTAAAGTAAGGGTGGGAAGGTACTGGCTGGATATGAGGCAAACCTTTTTGACAGTAGGAGTTGTTCAATAGTGGAATCAGCTACCGAGGGAGGTGGAGAGTTCCCACTCACTGGCAGCCCTTAAGTAGTTGGTGAACAAACCCTTGTCAGGGATGCTCTAGGCCAGAGATGGCCAAACTTGCTTAACATAAGAGCCACATAGAATAAATGTCAAATGTTTGAGAGCTGCAAGACAGGAAGAGAGGGAGGGAGGGAAGGGAGGGAAGGAAGAAAGGGAGGGAGGGAGGGAGGAAGGAAGGAAGGAAGGAAGGAAGGAAGGAAGGAAGGAAGGAAGGAAGGAAGGAAGGAAGGAAGGAAGGAAGGAAGGAAGGGAGAGAGGGAGGGAGGGAAGAAGGGAAGGAGGGAGGGAGGGGAGGAAGGAGGGAGGGAGAGAGGAAGGAAGGGAGGGAGGGAGGGGAGGAGGGAGGGAGAGAGGGAGGGAGGGAGGGAAGGAAGGAAGCAAGGAGGGAGGGAGGGACGGAAGGAAGGAAGGGAGGGAGGGAGGGAGGAAATAGATGGGGAAGGGAGAGAGAGGTAGAAAGAAAGCAGCTTTAACTTCTCTAAGCCACCAGCTGGCTTGGCTTGGAGAAGTTATTTAAAGAGAGAAATGCCTTCTCCATGGCAGCTGATGGAATGGTAGGGGCTTCAAGAGCCACACAATATGTGTGAAAGAGCCACATGTGGCCCCTGAGCCCCAGCTTGGCCACCCCCACCCTAGGCTGATCCTGCATTGAGCGGGGGCTGGACTAAATGGCCTGGGATGGCCCCTTCCAACTCTATGATTCTATGAAAGACACCCAGCACCTGTGCCAAGTCACCCAGAGATTGTCCTGTGCTTTACCAGTCTCACATTTAGATTGGGTGACTCTCCAAAACTATAAGGCACCTAAAGGAGGCTGCACCCCTGATCAATTCTTTTCCCACTCACTCCCAACCAATCGGACAATGGAGTATTATAACTCCACATATATCTCTGTACTCAGTATTTTGTTTTGTTTTGTTTGGTGAATAACATTCCTTTACACCCTGCATTTCTAAAGCTCATAAATCGAAAAGCGGTCATAATTGGAAATGTTGTTTTAAAAAAATCAAATCACAAGAATATCTTCCCTCCCTGAGGCAAAGCACGCATGGGAAATTGTACGAAACGGGGGGTGTTCAATCTAGAGAAGATTAAGGCAAGTTACAGCAATCATTTTTAAATTTCTAACAAGCTGTCACACGGCGGGGTGGTGGTGGTCATGGAATCCAAGGAGGATGAGACGGAGAGCCCTGGGTTTGAACAGCAGGGGGTACGGCTGTACGTGAAGCATCAGGAATGACTTCCTACCTAAGGGCTCAAGCAGACAATTTGTCTGGCAAAAGTTATATGGCTACTGTTTGGAACCACTGCATGGCCAAGGCTTACCGAGTGCTAGGGATGCCAGCCTCCAGGTGAGACACCTGGAATTCACTGCCACAGGAAGTGGTGGCAGCTACCAGCACAGACAGCTTCAAGAGGGGATTGGATGGAGCAGAGGTCCACCAGTGGCTTAGAACAGACAAAAAAAAGAAGTATCTCTTCACCCAAAGAGTAAGCACCTGGAATTCACTGCCACAGGAAGTGGCGGCGGCTACAAGCAGAGACAGCTTCAAGAGGGGGTTGGATAAACATATGGAGTGGAGGTCTATCAACGGCTACTAGCCACAAGGTATACAGAAGACAAAGAAGAAGAGTTGGATTTACACCCCGCCTTTCACTTGAAGTCTCAGTCTCCCTTCCCCTCCCCACAACAGACACCATATGAGGTAAAATGGGGCTGAGAGAGCTCCGAGATAAATGCTCTTGAGAGAACAACTCTGAGAGAACGGTGGTTGACCCAAGGTCACTGGTTTCAGGTGGAGGAGTGGAGAAGCAAACCCAGTTCTCCATATTAGAGTCTGCTGCTTTTAACCACTACACCAAACTGGTTCTATTGAGTGAACACTATGGGGCTGTTCAGACGCACAGTATAATCAGTTGTCACCGCTGTTTCATACTGGATTAAAAGTGGCTGATCAGACAGCAACATCTGCCTTCCAGTATTAACTCGTAGTAGCCCCCCCCCCCCAATCCTTCTCGGAACCGGAGTATTTTGTTATCTGCTCCTTTGCGGTGTTTTTTGAGTTCTCCAGTTTCATCTCGTAGTTTCCCTGTCTGGATAGTTCTCGACCAACTTCCGGATGTCTGAAGGCTGTCCTGGAGCAAAAGGAGCCTCAGACATCCGGTTCACAGTCACCCTTTTTTTTTTTTACTACTTTGGATATGCGCATAACTGCATAGCCACGTAATGTTTTAACCTATGCGCATGCGTGCATAATGCGCATAAAAGTGGAGAAAAAAAGAACTGCATGGTGCCGTCTGAATTGCCTCATGTGGATGGCAGAAGATGGTTTCACCCCGGAGTGATTCGAACTGCAGTATGGTAGTCTGATCGATAATATCCGGAACAAAGATATTCGGAACAGAACCGGGTCAGTTTAACACGGACTCAACACGCTGTGTGAACAGGGCCTATGTCTAGGGCAGTGATGCTCTGTATTCTTGGTGCTTCTGTCAGAGGGCTTCTGGAGTTCTGGCCACACTGGTGGGCCTCAAGATAGCACCTGGGTTTGGGCCACTGTGTGACACAGAGTGTTGGACTGGCTGAGCAATTGGCCTGATCCAACATGGCTTCTCTTATGGTTTTATAAACTTCAGAGAGGTACAATGCCACAGAATGCACCCTCCAAAGCCTCCCTTTTCTCCAGAAGAAGAAGATGATATTGGATTTATATCCTGCCCTCCACTCTGAATCTCAGAGTCTCAGAGCGGCTCACAATCTCCTTTATTTTCCTCCCCCACAGCAGATACCCTGTGAGGTGGGTGGGGCTGAGAGGACTCTCACAGCAGTTGCCCTTTCAAGGACAACCTCAGCAAGAGCTATGGCTGACCCAAGGCCATCCTAGCAGCTGCAAGTGGAGGAGTGGGGAATCAAACCTGGTTCTTCCAGATAAGAGCCCGCACACTTAACCACTACACCAAACTGGCTCTCAGGAGGGACTGATCTCTGTAGCCTGGAGATGAGCTGTAATTCCAGAGGACCCCAGGTCCCTTCTGGAGGCTGGTATCCCTAGCCCAGTTGGCAATTCTACCCAGGGCTTTTTTGGGGGAGCCAGAATGCTCAGGAACACAGTTCCAACTGGCTTGGCATCAGGGGTGTGTGGCCTAATATGCAAATGAGTTCCTGCTGAGCTTTTTCTCCCAAAAAACCCGACCCGACTCTACCTAACACAGTCTGGATTGATTGCTGTTTCCAACCCATTTTCTTTCCCAGCCTCAGTTCCTTTGATACACAGATTGTTAGAAACGATGACAACAGCCAGCAAGTGGGCTTTCTCCTCCAGAGGAAAAATCAACATACAAAGGCCATACTCTCCTCGCTCGGGGAAGGGAATCAGAAAGCAACACAGCGAAAGCCGGGGTATCATTTCCCCCATCTAGAAACACACAGTCCCAGCTAGCATGAATCAAGACAATTTTTCTATTACGTCGGGCGAAGCGTATGAATAAGGTTCCCTGAACCAGCCATCGGCGGCACTTAATGAACATACAAAAGGCCTTTTCAGCTTGCTTTTTAAGAAAACCGTGCTTGTGCCAAGCGAGGGTGGTTGGAGTGGCCTTCATCAGCCAAGCAAGCACCAAGACGCCCTTCACTCCAGGCTATCAAAATGAGTGTAAAAGCAAAGGCAGAACACAAATGTAAATCAGCCAGCGATTACACGGCGGAGGGCGGGGGGGGGGGGGAACACACACACAATATAAATGATGACCTTGTTATGAAAACCCATTGAAGATAAAAATAGGTGCTGCTGGGAAATGCAGTTGTACCGGAGCGCCTCTGAAGTTGGAGAAAAGAAATACCCGTCGACCTGGAACAAGTCAGCGTTCGGCTCGACCGAATGATAAGGCACTGATGATTTGTTTTTCTTAAATTGTCGCAATGACTGCTAGCACGGTCACAGCGCCGAAGCAAGGGACCGATCCCAACAATTTGGTGTTCTGGTTAAGTGCATGGACTCTTATCTGGGAGAACTGGGTTTGATTCCCCGCTCCTCCACTTGCACCTGCTAGAAGGGCCTTGGGTCAGCCATCGCTCTTGCGGAGGCTGTCCTTGAAAGGGCAGCTGCTGTGAGAGCCCTCTCCAGCCCCACCCACATCACAGGGTGTTTGTTGTGCGTGTGTGGGGTAGGTAAAGGAGATTGTGACCGCTCTGAGACTCTTTGGAGTGGAGGGCGGGATATAAATCCGATATCTTCATCTACCTCACAGGGTGTCTGTTGTGGGGAAGGAAGGGAAAGGAGATTGTGAGCCACTCTAAGGCTCTTCAGAGTGGAGGGCGGGATATAAATCCAATATCTTCATCTACCTCACAGGGTGTCTGTTGTGGGGGAGGAAGGTAAAGGAGATTGTGAGCTGCTCTGAGTCTCTTCAGAGTGGAGGGCAGGATATAAATCCAATATCTTCATTTACCTCACAGGGTGTCTGTTGTGGGGGAGGAAGGTAAAGGAGATTGTGAGCCGCTCTGAGACTCTTCGGAGTGGAGGGCGGGATATAAATCCAATATCTTCATCTACCTCACAGGGTGTCTGTTGTGGGGGAGGAAGGTAAAGGAGATTGTGAGCTGCTCTGAGACTCTTCAGAGTGGAGGGCGGGATATAAATCCAATATCATCATCTTCTTCAACTTTGGGATGATTAAAAATAAGTAAAATAAGAGACCTCAGCAGGTCATAATGCCATAGCATTCTCCCTCCAAGGGAGCCATTTTCTCCAGGAGAATTGATCTATGTAGCCTTAGGGTTGCCAGATCTGGGTAGGGAAATACCTGGAGATTTTGGGACTGGAGACTGGGGAGGATGAGGCTTGGGGAGAGATCTCAGCTGATTAGAATGCCAGAAAGCCCATCCTCCAAAGAAGCCATTTTCATAGGGTTACCAAGTCTAATTCAAGAAATATCTGGGGACTTTGGGGGTGTAGCCAGGAGACATTGGGGGTGGAGCCAGGAGCAAGGGTGTGACAAGTATCATTGAACTCCAACAGAGTTCTGGCCATCACATTTAAAGGGACCACACACCTTTTAAAATGCCTTCCTTCCATGGGAAATAATGAAGGGTAGGGGCACCATCTTTGGGGGCGCATAGAATTGGACTCCCTCATCCAATCTTTTTGAACCTTGGGGGTATTTTGGGGAAAAGCACTGGATGCTATACTGTAAAATTTGGTGCTTCTATCTAAAAAAAACAAGCCTCCCCCCCAAGAGCCCCAGATACCCATGGATCAATTCTCCATTATTTCCTATGGGGAAAAAGTTTCTGTAGGGAATAATGGAGTTCCCAGCAGACATTTCCCTCCCCTCCCCCCGCTTTCTAATGACCCTGAAGCAGGGGGAGGGCGTCAAAACTGGGGGATCCCCTGCCCCCACCTGGGGATTGGCAGCCCTACATTTCCTCCAGGGGAACAGATCTTGGTCATCTAGAGGTTGCCAGAATGGTTAAACCAATTGTAATTCCAGGAGTCCTCAAGCTACCACTGGAGGCTGGCAATCCTATTTATGCCATTGTTCAGTTTCTATTTTACCACTCCATCAACATATATTTCCCGATTTGCAGGGCTGTTTTTATGCTGGAGCCCACAGGAGCAGAGCTCCACCTGGGCTGGCCAGGGCTCTGGCTGGCCTTACCCACCATGCGGCCTTCCAGTAGCAGAGGCAGCATTCCTCTTTAAATCAGTTGCTGGGGAGTACAGGCAGGATGATACTGCTGTGGTCTTTCTGTCTGTGGTCTTCCTTGAGGCAGCTGGTTGGCCACTGGGCTAGATGGACCACTGGTCTGATCCAGCAGGGCTCTTCTGATGTTCTTATAAGGAATATTCACATCCAGAGTCAGTCAGCCTCAGCATCCCAGTGCCTGGAGGCAGCATCAGAGGAAGGCCTTAGCCTCTATGCCCTGTTGTTGGACTTGAGGAGGAACTGGTAGGCCATTGTGTGAGACAGGATGCTGGACTAGATAGACCACTGGTCTGAAACAGCAGGGCTCCTCTTATGTTCTTATAAGGGGAAGGCTTTGGCCTCTCTGCCCTGTTGCTGATGCTCCAGAGGAGCTGGTTGGCCACTATGTGAGACAGTAGGCTGGACTAGATGGACCCTCATTGGTCTGATCCAGCAGGGCTCTTCTGATGTTCTTATGAAGACCTCAGCCTCTCTGCCCTGTTGCTGGCCCTCCAGAGGAACTGGTTGGCAATCTGGAAAGGAGGCGGTCAAAAAAAGGTAGGCAGGACTACTTGAGGTCAGATCAGAGTCAGGTAGCTTCAGAAGGTGAGAACATCAGAAAAGCCCTGCTGGATCAGACCAGTGGTCCATCTAGCCCAGCATCCTGTCTCACACAGGGGTCAACCCAGCCTCTCTGCCCTGTTGCTGGCCCTCCAGAGGAGCTGGTTGGCCACTATGTGAGACAGGATGCTGAACTAGATGGACCACTGTTCTGATCCAGCAGAGCTCTTCTGATGTTCTTATTATGTGTCATAATAGGTGATTTTAACTACCCGCAGATTAATTGGGTCAATATGTGTTCTGATCAAGAGAAAGAGATTGAGTTTCTGGATGCTCTCAATGACTGTGTTATGGAGCAGATGGTCACAGAACCTATCAGGGGTGGGGTGATCCTGGATTTGGTTCTAAGTAATGCCCAAGATTTGGTGAGAGATGTAAAAGTGATTGCACCGCTTGGGAGCAGTGACCATATTGATTTCACCATTTGTATAAATAGGGAGTTGCCCCAAAAGACCAGCACAACAATGTTTAACTTTAAAAGGGGTAAATTCTCTGAGATGAGGACGCATGTGAAGAGGAAACTGAAAGGAAAGGTAAATACTCTCAAAACCCTTGGGGAAGCTTGGAAGCTGTTTAAAACTACAGTCCTAGAGGCTCAGATAAAAAATATACCACAAGTTAGGAAAGGCACAAACAGGTATAAGAAAAGGCCTGCATGGTTAACAAACAAAGTAATGGAAGCTGTAAAATGTAAGAAGGATTCCTTTAAGCGGTGGAAAGCTAGTCCAAGTGAGTTAATAAAAGGGAACACAGGTTGTGGAAAATCAAATGCAACTGTGATCAGGCAGGCAAAAAGGGACTATGAGGAGCATATTGCAAAAAACATAAAGACCAACAATAAAATTTTCTTCAAATATATTAGAAGCAGGAAACCAGCCAGGGAGGCAGTGGGGCCCTTGGATGACCATGGGGTAAAAGGATTACTGAAGGAAGATAGGGAAATGGCTGAGAAGCTGAATGCATTTTTTGCCTCCGTCTTCGCTGTGGAAGATGAGAAGTGTTTGCCCGCTCCAGAACCACTAATTTTGCAAGGGGTGTTGAGAGACCTGAGTCAGATTGAGGTGACAAGAGAGGAGGTCCTACAACTGATTGACGAATTAAAAACTAATAAGTCCGGATGGCATACATCCAAGAGTTCTGAAAGAACTCAAAAGTGAACTTGTGGATCTTCTGACAAAAATATGTAATCTTTCATTGAAATCTGCCTCCATTCCTGAGGACTGGAAGGTAGCAAATGTCACCCCCATCTTTAAAAAGGGTACCAGAGGAGATCCGGGAAATTACAGGCCAGTCAGTCTGACTTCAATACTGGGAAAGTTGGTAGAAACCATTGTCAAGGACAGAATGAATAGGCACATCAATGAACACAAGTTCTTGAGGAAGACTCAGCATAAGTTCTGTAAGGGAAGATCTTGCCTCACTAACCTGTTACAGTTCTTTGAGGGGGTGAACAAACATGTGGACAAAGGAGACCCAATAGATGTTGCTTACCTTGACTTCCAGAAGCTTTTGATAAAGTTCCTCATCAAAGGCTACTTAGAAAGCTCGAGAGTCATGGAGTAAAAGGACAGGTCCTCTTGTGGATCAAAAACTGGCTAATTAATAGGAAGCAGAGAGTGAGCATAAATGGGCAGTCTTCACAGTGGAGGACGATAAGCAGTGAGGTGCTGCAGGGCTCAGTATTGGGTCCCATGCTCTTTAACTTGTTCATAAATGATTTGGAGTTGGGAGTAAGCAGTGAAGTGGCCAAGTTTGCAGATGACACTAAATTGTTCCGGGTGGTGAGAACCAGAGAGGATTGTAAGGAACTCCAAAGGGATCTGTTGAGGTTGGGTGAGTGGGCGTCAACGTGGCAGATGAGGTTCAACGTGGCCAAGTGCAAAGTAATGCACATTGGGGCCAAGAATTCCAGCTACAAATACAAGTTGATGGGGTGTGAACTGGCAGAGACTGACCAAGAGAGAGATCTTGGGGTCATGGTAGATAACTCACTGAAAATGTCAAGACAGTGCGTGGTTGCAATAAAAAAGGCAAACACCATGCTGGGAATTATTAGGAAGGGAATTGAAAACATATCAGCCAGTATCATAATGCCCCTGTATAAATTGATAGTGTGGTCTCATTTGGAATACTGTGTACAATTCTGGTCACCGCACCTCAAAAAGGATATTATAGCATTGGAAAAAGTCCAGAAAAGGGCAACTAGAATGATTAAAGGGTTCGAACACTTTCCCTATGAAGAAAGATTAAAACGCTTGGGGCTCTTTAGCTGGAAGAAACGTCAACTGCGGGGTGACATGATAGAGGTTTACAAGATTATGCATGGGATGGAGAAAGTAGAGAAAGAAGTACTTTTCTCCCTTTCTCACAATACAAGAACTTGTGGGCATTCAATGAAATTGCTGAGCAGTCGGGTTAAAACGGATAAAAGGAAGTACTTCTTCACCCAAAGGGTGATTAACATGTGGAATTCACTGCCACAGGAGGTGGTGGTGGCTACAAGCATAGCCAGTTTCAAGAGAGGATTGGATAAATATGTGGAGCAGAGGTCCATCAGTGGCTATTAGCCACAGTATATTGTTGGAACTGTCTGGGGCAGTGATGCTCTGTATTCTTGGTGCTTGGGGTGGGGGGAAGGCAAAGTGGAAGGGCTTCTAGACCCACTTGTGAACCTTCTGATGGCACTTGGGGTTTTGGGGGTTTTTTTGGCCACTGTGTGACACAGAGTGTTGGACTGGATGGGCCATTGGCTTGATCCAACATGGCTTCTCTTATGTTCTTAAGACCTCAGCCTCTCTGCCCTGTTCTTGGCCCTCCAGAGGAACTTATTAGCCACTGTGTGAGACAGGAGGCTGGACCACTGGTCTGATCCAGCAGGGCTCTTCTGATGTTCTTATGAAGGCCTCAGCCTCTCTGCCCTGTTGTTGGCCCTCCAGAGGAATGGGTTGACCTCTGTGTGAGACAGGATGCTGGGCTAGATGAACCACTGGTCTGATCCAGCAGGGCTCTTCTGATGTTTTCATTTTCGGAAGCTACCTGACTCTGATCTGACCTCAAATAGTCCTGCCTACCTTTTTTTGACCGCCTCCTTTCCAGATTGCAGCAACCCTATCCTGGTGCATCCGACCCAGCAGAGGCTGCCAGAACTCATATATCCTGCCTTCCGGCACAAAGCTGCTGTTCCGGTTTTGATCCCTTCGCGCAGCTCTCTTAATGGGAGCACATTAATCTTCACTTTCAGCGCTCCTTTTGCAGGGTCTCGTGTGTCCGCCAACTGCCAGTCGTCCCCTCCTGATTTGGGGGCTTGTGAAATGAATGAGGTAGGCGCACGGGAATAAAAGGGAAGGGCCTGAAAATGTCTTCCTTGCCGAGAAGATAGATTCGAATAGAGAAAATGAGGAAAGGCTCAAAATAAGAATCCCTGGGTCATGCTAGGGCTGATTTTGAATGAATTCTTTTTTTGAATGCTGCTGTTACAGATTCCACTGTCCTATAGTTGTATTTAAATGTGGGGTGCCCTTGTGTTTGAAATATTGTTTGCCATGTAGGCACATGTGCAAGCATTGCTGTTACAATCCCACCCCCCTCTTTTCTAACCAAATTGCATTTTTGTGTAAACCTGGGGATTTCCTTTGTGAAAGTGTCTGTTATAGTCTTCCCAACACCGCTTAGACAAATGCTATGAGCAGGGCTTTTTTTTGAGCAGGAACGCAGTTCCAGCTGGCTTGGGCGTCAGTAGGTGTGGCGTAACAGGAAATGAGTTCCTGCTGGGCTGTTCCTGCAAAAAAGCCCTGTGTGAAACAATGGCGATGTCAGGGGGTGTGGCCTAATATGCAAATGACTTCCTGCTGGGCTTTTCCCTACAAAAAATGCCCTGAGGTTTGGGGGAGGGCGCCTAGGGACGGTGAAGTTTGCAAGGACGTGATGTCACTTCCAGGTGGGCACTCTAGGAACTTTTTAAATCTCTATGGTAAAGGTGATAGAGGACAGGGAAAATTCTTGGAGTATTGCTAAGGAGGCCATTCCCCCCACTTTTTTTCAATTTCTCAGGAGCCAAAGATTGTGGATGTCTAGGAATTCCCCAGTTGGCCCAAGCAATTAGAGAAGTCTATCCATGTAGCAGATTTTTTTTTTTAATGTGCTTAGCAAACACACACAGCCCTCCTGCTGGCTTATCTTTCCCTTGAAGATGTGACCCCAGTGTCGGCATTTGCAAAAGAAAACAAAGATTTGTTTAAATAATCATGAAACTCAGGGCTGTTTTTTTTTTAGCAGGAACTTCTTTGCATATTAGGTCACACCCTCTGATGTAGCCAATCCTCCAAGAGCTTCCAGGGCTCTTAGTACAGGGCTTACTGTAAGCTCCAGGAGGACTGGCTACATCAGAGGTGTGTGGCCTAATATGCAAAGGACTTCCTGCTACAAAGAAAGCCCCGATGGAACTACAACGTAATGTGTAGCTCAGGACGGATCGCTAGGTCAGAGCAGGGTGGGGAACCTTTTTTCTGCCAAAGGCCATTTGGATATTTATAACATCATTCGAGGGCCATACAAAATTATCAACTTAAAAAACAGTGCTCTGCCGAGGTAAAATTAATGCAAATAATTGTTTTTCTATTCGAAGTCATGTGGGGAGAGCCTAATTCAGCACACACACACACACCGGCCTGCCGCCCTAGGCAAATACCTAGGTTCAGGCATATTAGACCACATCCCCTAATATTAGCGTATTAGGTCACACATTCATTAACATATTAGGCCACACCATCTGGGATAACCACGTGCAAATTGAACTGGTAATAGCTGGTTCCCACCCCTCCCAGCCCTCCTTGCTTCAGTTGCTCCCAGCAGACCTTTAAAGGCATCCACATATCCCAGCAGCAGTCCTTCACAATGCCCACAAGAGAGGGGGGAGGCGCGACCCAGCAACTCCTGAGGGTCAGACCAAGTTATCTCAAGGGCCGTAAACTGCCCTTGGGCCTGCCGTTCCCCACCCCTGCACTAGATGGTAGTGATCCTGGAATCTGTGCTTACACAAGGTAGATAGGGATCACCAACAAAGGAGTTTCCAGCATTTGCAACCTCTGGCTTATTTTATAAGCCATAATAACAGCTGAAAAGGTAAAATGCTATGTGTCAAAGGTAGCCTACCCCTCTCCCCTTTTTTCCTAGCCCAGGTTAGCCTGATCTTGCCAGATCTTAGAAGCTAAGAAGGGCCACTCCTGGCTAGCATATGGATGGAAGACCATTAGGGCTTTCTTTTTTACAGCAGGAACTCCTTTGCATATTAGGCCACACCCCCTGATGTAGCCAATCCTCCAAGAGCTTACAGGGCTCTTAGTACAGGGCCTACTGGAAGCTCCAGGAGGATTGGCGACATCAGGGGTGGGTGGCCTAATATTCAAAGGAGTTCCTACTACAAAAAAAGCCCTGGGGACCACCAAGGAATTCTAGGGTCCTGATGCAGAGTCAGGCAATGGCAAACCACCTCTGAGCATCTGCCCTGACCTGGATGGCCCAGGCTAGCCCAATCTCATCAGATCTCGGAGGTTAAGCAGGGCCAGCCCTGCTAGATTTTGGATGGGAGACCACCAAGGGATTCTCGGGTTATGATGCAGAGGGGTAGGTAATGTCAAACCACATCTGAACATTTCTTGCCTTGAAAACCTTGCAAGGGTGCCACGAGTCAAGGCAAGAGGCAGGGCCGGCCCTGCCGCAAGGCAAACTAGGCAGTTGCCTAGGGCGCTGGGAGGCAGGGGGTGGCAAATTGGGGCCCCCCCAGCACTCCAGGCAAGCACTTAGTATGTCTTCCTCCCTCGCCCCCCCCATGCTGCCACTGCTGATGCTGTGGCCGCGGCAGTCACTATCCCCCTCCGGCCTGCCGCCACCCCTCCAGCCTGCTGCCGCCACCCCCTGCACCCTCCGGCCAGTCACCGAGCTCTACTCGCTCTCCCTCCCTCCCGCACTGCTCGCCGCTCACCAAACTAAGGCCTGCTGGCTCTTCACAGCCCGTGCCTGCACATTTTGTTGAGTCAAAAAGCACAGGCATGGGCTGTGAGTTGCCGACAGGCTTTAGTTCTGCGAGTGGCGTGGGAGGGAGAGCGAGCAGAGCTCGGTGGCGGCCAGTTGGAGGGCACAGGGGGGGGGCGGGGGCAGGCCGGAGGGGGATAGCATTGGCTGCGGTAGCAGCGGGGGGGAGGGATGCATACAGGCTGGGAAGGGAAGGGGGAGGTATGGGGGCGCTGCGCCATGGGGGGCAGTGGGGGGCACCTGCCTAGGGTGCCAGGGACCCACGGGTCGGTCCTGGCAAGAGGCAGACAGGTGGTTTGCCATTGCCTGCCTCTGCATAGCAACCCTGGACTTCCTTGGAGGTCTCCCATCCAAATACTAACCAGAGCTTACTCTGCTTAGCTTTTGTGATGCCAAACGATTGGGCTGGAGTACTCAGGTGAATGCCTACTTGGTGACAAATCTGGGTCTGACGTTGCATAATGGGAAGCATCACAGCCTTGCATTAATGCCATAGGTTCATTTCCCACGTCCCACGTTTTGTTGTTCTTTCTCTTTCCTTTCCACTCTGCATATTCCTTCCCAGCAACAGAATTTCAGAATCCCCATCTATTGTGTATTTAGGAAAGGAAAGGTCCCCTGTGCAAGCACCAGGCGTTTCCGACTCTGGGGTGACGTTGCTTTCACAACGTTTTCACGGCAGACTTTTTACGGGGTGGTTTTCCATTGCCTTCCCCAGTCTTTTACACTCCCCCCCCAGCAAGCTGGGTACTCCTTTGACCGACCTCGGAAGGATGGAAGGCGGAGTCAACCTCGAGCCGGCTACCTGAAAACCCAGCTTCCACCAGGGATCGAACTCAGGTCATGAGCAGAGCTTAGGACTGCAGTACTGCAGCTTTAACACTATGCGCCACGGGGCCTGATGTTTAATCTACTGCGAGAGCTTTTGTGGTGTAGCGGTTTGAGTGTCAGACTAGGGTTCCCCTCCTGGCAACAGCTGAGGGATGGGGAGGGACTAACAAGGAGAGAAAGGAGAGCCCAGGCAATGTGGAGATGTTTATTCCAGTGTGAGCAGGAAGGGAGGCATCAAGTCATGACATATCAGTGATCAGGGCTTTTTTTTTTTGTAGCGGGAACTCCTTTGCATATTAGGCCACACACCCCTGATGTAGCCAATCCTCCTGGAGCTTACAGTAGGCCCTGCACTAAGAGCCCTGTAAGCTCTTGGAGGATTGGCTACATAAAAGGGGTGGTGCCTAATATGCAAAGGAGTTCCTGCTACAAACAAAAAGCCCTGTCAGTGATGCTCTGGTATTTCTACCATATGGTTTCTACCACAGAGTTTCTGCCCAAATACCAGAGCGTCACCCAGATATCATCAGTATGATGATGTCACTTCCCATACACGCTGGAAGTGATGTCTCCAGCCACATTGCCTGGACCTTCCTTTGTCTCCTGGTAAGTCCCCTGCCGGCCAGCTGATCGTCAGTAGTGGGGGACCTCCATTTTAGTTGGGGGAGTTGGCAACCCTGTGTCGGACTAGGATCTTGGTGGTCGAGGTTCCAATCCCCACTCTGCCATGGAAGCTTCCTAGGTACCCTTGGACCAGTCCCACACTCTCCGCCTAACCTACCTCACAGGGATGTTGTGCATATTGAATAGAGGAAAGGCAACTGATGCAAGCTGCTCTGGATCCCCACCGGGGAGAGAGGTAGGGTATAAATGAAATAAATACATGAAATTTAAAAATCCAGCTCTGGACTTGTGTTAACGGCTTTGCAGCAGCGTTGGAGTTAACAAACAGAAAAATATCCCCCTTGTTTTTTTTAAAAAAATAATAATGATGATGATGGCTTGCTCGGGAAGAGATGGACTGCACTGGTCCTGTGCCAAAGGCAACGCTCCCTCTGCCAGGAAGCCAGATGCAAGGTTTCATTGCCAGTCTCTCTCTGGCAAGACCGAAGCAGCTTCAGCAGGTGTGATGAAAGAGCACGTCGGAGCCTTTGCTTGGTAGGGAACAAGCGGCCTCTGCGGTGCTACCGGGGCTGTTTCGATGCCCCAAAGTCCCTTCAGTGAATTCCAGTCATTCGTGCTATTAGTCAAGAGGGTGTCCCATCTAGGGATGCCCTGGGAGCTGGGCTTTTTTTTGTAACAGGAACTCTTTTGCATATTAGGCCACACCCAGGGGTGGAATTCTAGCAGGAGCTCCTTTGCATATTAGGTCACGTGCCCCTAATGTAGCCAAACCCCCAAGAGCTTACAAAAATGAGTCTTGTAAGCTCTTGGAGGATTGGCTACATCAGGGGTATGTGGCCTAATATGCAAAGGAGCTCCTGCTAGAATTCCACCCGTGGCCACACCCCCTGATACAGCGAATCCACCTTGAGTTTACTGTAGGCCCTGTCCTAAGAGGCCTGTAAGCTCTTGGAGGATTGGCTACATCAGGGAGTGTGGTCTAATATGCAAAGGAGTTCCTGCCACCAAAAAAGCCCTGCCTGGGAGCAAAATTGGTCCCAGGAAGAGTTCCCAGGGCTGGTTTCAGATTTTGGGGGTCCTAGGCAGAGAGTGACTTGTGAGTGATGCCATCGTGTCGGCGGAGGATCCCCCAACCAGCCCAATGTTGGCCAGCGGGTTGGGAACCTCCAAGGCAGGAGAAGTCTCCCGCTGGAGGCCGCGGGGGAGTTGGCAACCTTAGGAGCTGATCTCTGCCAGCTGGAAATCAGTTGTCAAAGAGGGAGATCTCCAGGCCCCACCTGGAGGCTGGCAACCTTATTCACATTGTCTGGTATATTTTCCCCCTCCCCTGATAAGCTCTGGAATTCTCCATGTTATTCTCACAACAATCTTATGAGGTAAGAAGCTGAGACAGATTGATAGGCCCAAGGTCACTCAGTGAGTTTCATGCTAACAAGTGGAAATTTGACCTCCCTGGGCCTCGTGCTTCACTCTACCCACACTGGCTTTCATTAGTATGATGGAATAATGATTGTTGGTTGAACAGGCATATTCATTTTTTAAAAAAACCCAGCAGTTAACTGTTCACAGAATGGGGTCGATTTTATGAGAGGAAGGATGGTTTCGGTTGGACTATATAGGAGAGCAATTTCTGAGGGAAAATATATATAACCACAATGATATAGGACAGAGAACTGCTGGCGGTGAAGAACTGAAACTCATACAAGGCGGGAATGAGGGAAAGAGCAAAAAAAATATATAAAAGCAATGTCGATGAAAATGTATTTCTAACCAAAAAGAGAGAGAAGGGGAATAAAATAACACCACTGCCATAGATAATGTGTCCCATTTAGGACACGATCAAATAATAACAGTCAGGGAAAAAAAAAGTGGAAGGAACTTAAATAAGGAGACATGAAAGACACAGGGGAAATTGCAAAGAGAGAGAGAGAGAATTGTTTACGGCAATGCCTGCTTCTAACAAAGGGACAGTTTAAAAAGTAAAAGAAAGAAAGGAAGAATTGTATAACACATTAAAAAGTTGGAGAAGTCCACAAGGAGTTAGAAGAGAACAGAAAGATTTTTTTTTTACATAGTATGTGCACAGAAAAGGAATATGCAGCAAATCGATGATAAGTTATTTTTTAAAGGCGTTTGATGCAGGTGAAATGATCGACAATGGCTGGTTCAGGCAATACACCTATGTTGTGGTTGCTAATTTGAAAGATGAAGAGGGGAGAGCATATCCTATAGCTATGCCCAGCTGGTGGCCCTATTTCCAACAAAATCAGGCCTCCGACTAGGCTTACCAATAGAGATGGGGACAGGTTCACAAGAAATTTCGGCAGGTTCGTGGTTCGCAAAGTGAAACTTGTGACAGATCAACCGGCACAAGCTTTCCCTGAACTTTCCAGCAGTTCATAGTGGTTCGTGGTGGTCCATGAACCATTTCCAGGCAGCCTCCACTCAATCTAAATGTTTACAAAACTTCCAGCCAATGGGGGGAGGGGCTTGGAGGACATGTAGTCATCCGGGGGAGGTCCCCTGTGTCTTTGATGTCTCTAGCTTGCACAGAATACATTCTATACATTTTGTATGAGTCAAGCTAGAGACACCAGATTTGCAGGGGATCTCCAGCTGTCTCTCCTCTACCTGCGTTTTAAATTTGGTGCCTATTGGATTTATGGGGTCCAAGTTATAGCCCCCCCAAACAAGGTGCCCCCAGGAAAGAGTTCTCTGGGGAAATGGCAGGCGGTCAGTTCTCCAGAAAGCACTTTCCTGCGGTCACATTCTTTTGGGGGCTGTAACTTGGGACCCCGTCTGGGCTTTTTTTGTAGCAGGAACTCCTTGGCATATTAGGCCATGCCCCCCAATGTAGCCAATCCTCCAAGAGCTTGCAGTAGTCCCTGTACTAAGAGCCCTGTAAGCTCTTGGAGAATTGGCTACATAAGAGAGATGTAGCCTAATATGCAAAGGAGTTCCTGCTATTAAAAAAAAGTCCTGGAGATGGGGGGAGGTGAGTATTTGTTTTTTTTATTTAATTCAATTCATATCCCACCTCCCCACCGAGGCAGGCTCAGGGCGGCTCACATGGTCATGCATATGCATGAATATAAATATACAATAAAACATTAAAAACAACAGAAACAATTTAACACATGGAAATTGACATTTCAGGTGCTATAATCTTAAATGTGTTGTCTTGCTATTCCAGCTAGGTGTTCTCCGTAAAGCAGACCTTAATGGTCCAGATGTTCTATATGGAGCAGATTGCAAGAGATGGTCCAGATATTTTTGGAGACTAAGTGTGTGTGTGTGTGTGGGGGGGGAGCGATCATTGGCATCGTGTGATGACAGTTTGGTGTAGTGTAATGTAGCCAGTTTGGTGTAGCGGTTAAGTGTGCGGACTCTTATCTGGGAGAACCGGGTTTGATTCCCCACTCCTCCACTTGAACCTGCTGGAATGGCCTTGGGTCAGCCGTAGCTCTGGCAGAGGTTGTCCTTGAAAGGGCAGCTGCTGTGAGAGCCCTCTCCAGCCCCACCCACCTCACAGGGTGTCTGTTGTGGGGGAGGAAGGTAAAGGAGATTGTGAGCCGCTCTGAGACTCTTTGGAGTGAAGGGCGGGATATAAATCCAATATCTTCTTCTTCTTCTTCTTGTGCAATCTTTAAGTGCCGCTGTAATGTTCTAGCACTTGCCCTACATTTGGTGGTAAGTGCTACAGCGTCATTCTGGAGCAAAGCTGGTGCTTTCTAGTCATGCTGCATATTACTATGGCCACTTTCACACATGCTAAATAATGTAGCTTCAGTCCACTTCAGCGACCATTTGCAATTGGATCTCACAATTTCACTCAGCAAAATCCAGTCGCAAAGTGCGTTGAAAGTGCATTATTTAAGTGTGTGTGAAAGTGCTAAATGTGGTTGGGATTGCTGCTGCCCCCTTTTTTGGCCAGCCCGCTTTTGCCTGCTGACCAACGGAGTGTCCAGCAACCAAAAGAGTAACGCGGAAAAGAGAAGCAGGTAAGAAGCACTAAGGCATCCACGAAAAAATCATAGATTTATCAATATAGTATAAAGAACTTCTACAAAAGCGCAATGTATATCACACCCGAAACCAAAGTCCTTTTAGTTACAACCAGTGTTCTGATTCTTGAAAGTGGTAGTCTGGGGTGTGGTAAGACAAGCCGTGAAAACAGAGTCCAATGCTCCAAGACTTCTTTCAGCAGTAGCCAGAGTAGAGACAAATAGCAGCAAAGTGCAAAATCGCAACAGGGATGCACTGATTGTGACTAAATCTTCTGCAGATTACAAAGAATAAGAACACTGATTGTAACTAAAAGGACTTTGGTTTCGGGTGTGATATATATTGCGCTTTTGTGTAAGTTCATTATACTATATTGATAAATCTATGAATTTTTTCATACTTGAGGCTGGTTTATCGTGGACCAATGGAGTCGGCAGGCAGTGGCCATAACTGCCAAGAGTTTGCCTTCTGCTAGCAAACAACTGGCAAGCACCTGGCCGCTGTGTGAACAGCTTTCACCAGGGGGTTTTTTTTTGGTAGAAAACCCCCAGCAGGAACTCATTTGAATATTAGGCCATAGCCCCTGACATCACCATTGTTTTGCACAGAGCTTTTTTGTAGAAAAAGCCCAGTAGGAATTCATTTGCTTATTAGGCTACACCCCCTGACACCAAAGCCAGTCGGAACTGCGTTCCTGTGCGTTCCTGCTCAAAAAAAGCCATGGTTTTCACACATGCTAAGTAATGCAGTTTCAATCCACTTCTGCGACTGTTTGGAGTGGATCTTGCCATTTTATGCAGTAAAATCTGGTTGTAAAGTGCATTGAAAGTGCATTTTGCTATTTTGCACAGTAAAATCCAGGTGCAAAGGACACTGAAAGTGCATTATTTAGTATGTGTGAAAGTTCCTTGGCCAAGGGACTGGATGGGCCAGTGGCCTGATTAGGGTTGCTAAGTCCCTCGCAGCCATAGAGTTTCCTTTCCAAATTCCTAGAGCAGCCAGCGTGTGATGTTGCAGGCGCGATGACATCACTTCTGAGGAATGTCATTGCGCCGGCGACATTGAGGGAGGATCCCCCTGCCAGCCCAATGTAGGATGGTGGGTTGGGAACCTCCAAGTTGGGAGAACACCCCCCCCCCTCCTGCCAAGAACTTGGGCAGCCCTAGGCTTGATCCAACATGGCTTCCCTTGTGTTTCTTATATTCTCTCTTGTTCTTAAGTTCTTATTTGTATGTGTGTGTTTTTGCTAGCTGTCCTCCTCTTATCCTTCCACCTAAATTCCCCCAGCCTGAGGACACCATTCAGAGCGAGAAACGAGTGTCGGCCTGGATAAATGAATCCATCCCCGCCTCCTCCCTGCAACCGAAATCCCTCCACACTCTTCAGCAATGCGTGGCTCGGAGATCAGGGGACACACAGCCAGAACATCCTGCCACGGCAGATGGCCAGTCATAAGCCCTCTTGCTAATCTGTCACTGCCGCAAAGCAAGCAAGGCCTCAGGATGAAGGGGGAGGGGAGGGGATTTGGCTCAGGGGCCTGCAAGCAAGAGCATGATGGGAGAAGAGCACTCAAGGTGACGTGCCTTTGAAGGAGGCCTCATACCCAGAGGGCTGTGCCGATGTTTTCCACCAAAGAAACTGGCGAAGCAAAGATGTGTTGGGGGGAAAAAAGGCCAAGGCATTTTGAAACAAATCCATTGGCCTTAATAAGACGATAGGCCGTAGCAGGTCTCATTTTGGGCAGAAGCTCACAAGAGCAGAGCTCTGGAACCTCTAAATTTTGTTATGCTCTTTCTTTCTTACCGCCCCCCCCCCCAATACTTGCTTCTGGGCTCCATTGTCCAAACCCCTCTGTGAGAGTTTTGCTGAACTCTAAGATTTGGCAAACTTTCTAATATTTCCCTCCACAAAAAATGGGAAAATAACCAAAACGTATAAAGGAGACAGATGGAAATCTTCCTCATGCCACTGTGGCCACATAGGAGAAAGCAGGGCATTTTTTGTGACAGGGACTCATTTGCATATTAGGCCACACCCCTGATGTAGCCAATCCTCCTGGAGCTTACACGGCTCTTAGTACAGGGCCTATTGTAAGCTCCAGGAGGATTGGCTACATCAGGGGGTGTGGCCTAATATGAAAAGTTGTTCCTGCTCCAAAAAAGAGCCCTGGGAGAAAGTCATTTAAAAAGTATGATAGGAGTAAGGTTTTATGAGGACAATTATAATTCAAGAAGCATTCTAAGGGAGATGCTGAACTGATATAATTTAGTACACCTTCCAGTGATGTCAGGGGTGTGTGAAGGGCTGGAATTCTAGCAGGAGCTCCTTTGCATATTAGGCCACTCCCCCCTGATGTAGCCAATCCTCCAAGAGTTTACAAGGCTCTTATTTGTAAGCTCTTGGAGGAATGGCTACATCAGGGGTGTGTGGCCTAATATGCAAAGGAGCTCCTGCTGGAATTCCGCCCCTGGGTGTATGGCATATGCAAATGAGTTATGAAAACAAGTTGTGTTAATGAGCTCTGGCACCTATTTTTCTATGAAATGGCCTCTGGGCCTTAGCAACGCACGCAACGGTGGAGAACCCTTTCAAAGCCTCTTTTCATTTCCCCAGTGAAATGTATGGATTTAAAATGGCTGCCCAATTGGTTTCCATTCGGTGTAGGATTCTGGAACTGTGCTCCTATGCTGCAGCTTGCATTGAGAATCATTGCTGTTATTTCATTTTTAGAATTTCCAAATGCAAGCTGCATTTGGGAGCCTGCTGCTCCAGGCTGGCCCCCGTCTTGCTGCTGAAAACGCGATACCCGCAATTTCGGGGAGCGCACAGCAAGCGTCAGTCAGATGGATGCTTTCAAAGGGATGTTGCTTCTGCGCAGGCCAAGCGATCTGATTTTGGGCTCTCCAGAGGAATTTGTGTCTCATGAAGAAGGAATGTTGAGCACCCCCAAAGTCTCTAGGTATTCTCCAACACAGACTTGGCAATCCTAGACTTGTAGGAGAGCCAGTTTGGTGTAGTGGTTAAGTGTGCGGACTCTTACCTGGGAGAACCGGCTTTGATTCCCCACTCCTCCACTTGCACCTGCTAGCATGGCCTTGGGTCAGCCATAGCTCTGGCAGAGGTTGTCCTTGAAAGGGCAGCTGCTGGGAGAGCCCTCTCCAGCCCCACCCACCTCACAGGGTGTTTGTTGTGGGGGAGGAAGGTAAAGGAGATTGTGAGCCGCTCTGAGACTCTTTGGAGTGGAGGGCGGGATATAAATCCAATATCTTCATCTTCTTCTTAGAGTGCCGGTTTTGGGGTAGATAGGAGGAGGAGGAGGAGGAGGAGGAGGAGGAAAAGAAGATATTAGATTTATATTCTGCCCTTCACTCTGAATTTCAGAGTCTCAGAGCAGCTCAGTCTCCTTTACTGTCCCACAACAGACACCCTGTGAGGTAGGTGGGGCTGAGTGAAGGGTGGGGTTAGGGTTGTCAATCCCCAGGTGGGGGCAGGGAATACCCCAGTTTGGAGGCCCTCCCCCCGCTTCAGGATCATCAGAAAGCGGGGGGAGGGGAGGGAAATGTCTGCTTGGGTACTCCATTATTCCCTATGGAGACTTATTCCCATAGGAAATAATGGAGAATTATGCATGAGACCACAGAATGGAGACCCCAACCAAAGACTAGCTGCATTATTTCAATCTTCCCTCTCTGCATCCCTCAAGGCTCAGTTCCCTAAAAGGAAAGCCTCTGTTCTTCCGGAGGCCGCAACCCTTGCCAGACACTAAATTTTGCATTTGCGAGTTATGCTTATTGATGCACAGAATGAAAACAGCCCTCAGTCTCACAGGTTCTATAACAGGTATGGTTGCCAGTCCCCAGTTGGGGCAGGAAAACAAGGACAAACCCTCCATGAAAACCAGCCTCAAAATTATAGATAAGTCATATATTTCATTAATAATTAGAAAAAATACAAATTCATTACAAATTCTCTATATTGGGAAAAATTGACCATACCAGTCAGAAGTTATTGTAAGCATCAGCATTTGAATGTGGAATTTACTGCTTTGCACTTGGCCACATTGAACCTCATCTGCCGCGTTGACACCCACTCACCCAGCCTCAACAGATCCCTTTGGAGTTCCTCACAATCCTCTCTGGTTCTCACCATCCTGAACAATTTAGTGTCATCTGCAAACTTGGCCACTTCACTGCTCACTCCCAACTCCAAATCATTTATGAACAAGTTAAAGAGCATGGGACCCAGTACTGAGCCCTGCGGCACTCCACTGCTTACCGTCCTCCACTGCGAAGACTGCCTATTTATACTCACTCATTAGGGTTTGTAGAATCTTTCGGGATCAAGTGCCGTGTTCTACTTGAGAAAGTTTTCCTTCCAGACGTTTCGTTCTCAGCTGCGGAGAACATCCTCAGTGGCGTTGCAGGATGTTCTCCGCAGCTGAGAACGAAACGTCTGGAAGGAAAACTTTCTCCAGTAGAACACGGCACTTATTTATTTATTTATTTATTTATTTATATTATTTATTTATATTAAGATTTATACCCCGCCCTTCTCACCTAAGTGTCTCAGGGCGGCTTACAACATAATAATTCAAACAACTTCAGTTTAAAACATTTAAAAATACAATTAAACCATAAATTAATAAAAACAAGATAGAATAAAACCGGCGGCCTATATATACATTTTGTTCCATCCAAGATATTTTTCATTGTCAGTTAATGTCATAGGCCTGCCGGAAGAGGACTGTCTTACAGGCCCTGCGGAATTGCCCTAGATCCCGCAGGGCCTGCACCTCTTCCGGCAGCTGGTTCCACCAATAAGGTGCCGTTATTGAGAAGGCCCGATCCCTGGTGGATTTTAGACGGGCCTCCTTTGGCCTCCCGGGGACTACCAACAGGTTTTGTGAACCTGAGCATAGTACTCTCTGGGGAACGTGTGGGGAGAGACAGTCCCTAAGGTAGGCAGGTCCTAGGCCATATAGGGCTTTAAAGGTAATGACCAACACCTTGTACCGGACTCGGAATATTACTGGCAGCCAGTGCAGACCCTGGAGCCCCGGCCGAATGTGCTCCCGTCTTGGGAGCCCTAATAACAGCCGGGCAGCAGCGTTCTGCACTAACTGCAGTTTCCGGGTCCGGCACAAGGGTAGCCCCATGTAGAGGGCATTACAGTAGTCCAGCCTCGAGGTGACCGTAGCATGAATCACTGTTGCCAGGTCGTCACGTTCCAGGAAGGGGGCCAACTGCCTCGCCCGCCTAAGATGAAAAAAAGCGGACTTGGCAGTGGCTGCTATCTGAGCCTCCATCGTCAATGAAGGCTCCAACAGCACCCCCAGGCTCTTAACCCTGCCCGACGCTGTTAACGGAGCGCCGTCAAAAACTGGCAGGGGGATTTCCCTTCCCGGGCCGCAGCGACCCAAGCAAAGGACCTCTGTCTTCGCCGGGTTCAGCTTCAGCCCGCTCAGCCTAAGCCACCTAGCCACTGCCTGTAACGCCCGGTCCAGGTTTTCTGGGGCGCGACAGTTCCTCCCCAATTGCCACCCTTTGTCCCCGACCGTCAAGGAAAGAGGAAAGCCATTGCAAGGCCAACCCCTGAATCCCTGCGTCGGCAAGGCGGCATGCCAGAAGCCGATGGTCGACCATATCGAACGCTGCCGATAGGTCCAACAACATCAGCACCGCCGAGCCGCCTTGATCCAGATGTCGCCAAAGGTCATCTACCAGGGCGACCAGCACCGTCTCCGTCCCGTGGCCCGGGTGGAAACCAGACTGGTAGGGGTCAAGGACAGAAGCATCCTCCAGGAAGCTCTGTAGCTGCAACGCCGCTGCCCTCTCTATAAGTTTGCCCAAAAAGGGCAAATTCGATACCGGCCGATAGTGTGCCAATTCGGTCGGATCTAACGTTGTTTTCTTCAAGAGGGGATGGACCACCGCCTCTTTGAGCGCTGATGGAAAATGTCCCTCCAGTAGGGATCTATTTATGATATCCCGTATAGGATATCTTAGCTCCCTCTGGCAGGTCTTAATAAGCCAGGAGGGGCATGGGTCCAATTTACAAGTTGTTGGGCGTGCAGATAGGAGGATCCTGTCAACTTCTTCCAGGCTGAGTGCGCCGAAGCCGTCCAGGACACAATCTGAAGACAGGCACGGAGCCTCAGGTTCACTAACTGTATCTAATGTGGCAGGGAAGTCGAAACGGAGCGATGCGATTTTATTCGCAAAAAAATCCGCAAAAGCCTCACAGCCAATTTCCAATTCATTAAAATTTGGTCTGCCCTGTGGCAGCATTGTAAGGGTCCGAATTGTATTGAACAGTTGTGCCGGGCGCGAAATTGCGGACGCAATCTCTGCCGCAAAGTAAGTTTTCTTTGCGGCCTTGACTGCCATCTCATAGGACTTCATAACCTCTCTATAAGATGTTCGAGTCACTTCGTCTCGGGTACGCCGCCATTGCCTCTCTAGTCGTCTGAGTCCTCGTTTCAACCGCCGCAACCCCTGGTTATACCAGGGTGTCGGCCTTGAACGAGGGCGCAGAGGACGCCTAGGCGCGATCTCATCGATGGCCCCGGTGAGCCTATTATTCCAAGACTCCACCAGGTCATCGAGGGAATCGCCAGGGGGCCAGGGATCCCGCAGAGCCATCAGGAACCGTTCCGGGTCCATCAGGCTCCGCGGGTGAGCTAAAATAAGCTCGCCGCCCAAACGGGCGATCCCGAAAGATTCTACAAACCCTAATGATGTTACCAGCCGTGAAAACCTGAAATCTTTGATATACTCACTCACTTACAAAATTCATGGCAAGGCTAGAGCTTTCGCGAATGACTCCGGAAAGCTCATCCCCTGACCCAAATTTTATGTCTTGAAGGCGTCACCGGACTCTTGCTCTATTCTATCGCTACAGACAGAGGAACACGGCTCCCTGTCTTGTTCTGTCTTCTTGTAGCCTGTGTCAGCTTGGGAGAAGGGAGGAATACATCAGGGTGGGCAAAAGATTTCAGCATCCAGATTAGGGTTTTGGACTTGACAGCTGAAACCGACATGAAGGTGAAGCTCCGCTGACGCCTCCCCGAGTCAAAGGCTTGTCTCAATAAACAAGCCTGGCTAATTAGATAAGAGGGAATTTCTGTTTATAACCCCTCGCGCCAAGCCTCCCGCATCCCAATGAAGCACATGCCGGGAAAGGAATGCATTTTAAAAAAGGAAAGAACAAGGCCAAGGGTGGGGGGGGGAGGGAGAGAAGGGAACTCAGAGCATCTCGATGGGGTGATTAAAACAGAGCTGACGTTTTATTTTTAGCATCTTTTTTGGGAGGAAAAAAAAACACCAACGTGTAACTTCCCTTTGAGCTTAAAAATACTCCAAATAGGCCACCCAAATGTCTCATTGGCGCGCTGGGAAAATAGGCTGAGCTTTGAGACCGGAATGCTAAGGAAGTGCAGCCCCTCCTCCGCCATCCCGATCTGTCTACCTCGGCAAATGTTTACCGAGAGAGTCAATGCCCTAAAAAGGAATACTGCAGCCTCATTCCTTCCTGAAAGCTACAAACCCCAGCCTGGAAATGCTGGTCTTTAAAAACGCATAGGGTGTCGTGGTGCCAGTCTGGGGAGAAGAGGGATCAGATCTGTCTCTTCCCATATATGCTCCAGAGGTTGCTTCGTTCGACCTCCCAAGATCTGTTGACTGTCCCTGGCCCAAGAGATGCCCATCTTGCCTCTATCAGGGCCAGGACCTTCTTGGTCCTGGCCCCGACCTGGTGGAATCTGCTCCCCATGGAGATCCAGGCCCTACCTGGCTTGTTATCCTTCTGTAGGGCCTGTAAAACGGAGCTGTTCCACCAGGCTTTTGGATGAAGCGGCGGGCATCTACCTATTAGATCAGTTGGCCTCTCCTACTGTATTATTCTACTGTGCTGTTCTGCTGTGCCGTCCTGCTATACCATTTCGTTATGCCATCTTGCTGGACCATCATGTTGTACTTTTACTAAATATTGTAACTGGTTTTTATTGTGACGTTACTGTGATTTTATTGCGATTTTATTACTTATGATGTACTCCGCTCTGAGCTCCCATGCGCGAATGGGCGGAATATAAATAAACCAATCATCATCATCATCATCACCCAGGCCCCTAGCCAACCAGGGACCCATGGGACCTGGTCCTCCTCACATGGTTTTTGGACCCCCCTCATTTCCCTTCTGTGTGATTTATATTGCATGGGAGGGGCTTGCAGGTGCAGCCACTGCCCTTCTCATGCCTTTTTAGGGCCTGCCAATCAACTGATCAGCAGGCTCTTTAAATCATGCCGGAGGGAGATGGACGGCCTTCAACCTCTCCAGCTTTCTGCACTCACCCCCATGGGCCTCTCCCTAGTGGCCCCCTCCCCCCATGATCCCTAGCTATAGGGATGATCAGATCCCCACTCGACTGTGATTCTTACCGGTTAACTCAGAACCAGTTGCTCTCTCTCTCAGTTTTACCCCGCCTGGTTCCGACTAGGGATGCCAGCCTCCAGAAGGGACATAGGGATTCCCTGGAATGACAGCTCATCTCCAGACTACAGAGATCAGTCCCCCTGGAGAAAATGGCTGCCTTGGAGGGTGGACTCTGGCATTGTACCTTGCCGAGGTCCCTCCCCTCCTCAAACCCCACCATCTCTAGGTTCTATCCCCCAAATCTTCTGGAATTTACCAACCCAGACTCGGAGTGAAGGGTATAAATCCAATCTCCTCCACCTCCTCCTCCTCCTCCTCTTCCTTCTGCTCCTTCTCCTCTTCTTTTTCTTCTTCCCTGACCTGAGAGAATCATTTTCTGGAGCCCCACTTGATAGCTCTGAAAGCATCTCGAGATATACGGAGGAAAGAGGCCTTGTAGTAGCAACGAGGATCAATCCCCAGGGTTCTGGCGGCCTGAGCCTGCTGGCCGCCCTGAGCCTGCTTCGGCGGGGAGGGCAGGATACAAATCAAATCAAATCAATCAATCAATAAAATAAAAATTCAGAGAGGAGCGCCAGCTCACTCAGCAGAACCATCTCCAGGCAAGTGAGTTCGAGCTATTCCCTCAGCAGTGCTTATCTTCCTGCGCCTTCGGTTGGCACACTTCCTTGACAAAGAGGGCTTAGAGGGACTTGGCAAAGCAGGCCGGGGAACCTGTTTAAAATTTCCAGCCACTGGAACAATTACGGGAGCTTTAGAAAGAGTGTGAATAGGGCTTCCCCAAAGGATTCCTATCGCCAAAGGATAACATTCTCCGGCTTTATCCAGTGAGGAATGCTACTTTGTCGAACAGTGACGGCGACAATGCTGACGAATACTGGATATTGCTTATTGTATTGGGAAGGGTATCGGAGAATCATCTCAATCGGTCGCTGGAGTTTTGGGGGAATTTTCTATATTGGGGCTGGCAGCCGGAGGAGATATTTGCAAGCATTATTTTCACACTGTTCAAATGAAAGCTAGAGCTTTTTAGAAAGGTGGCCAGTGTTACCAGTTGAGGCTGCAGACGGATGCCAGGGGTTTTTTTTTTGAAGAGGATTTACTGACAGTTTGCTGTAGTGGTTAAGTGTGTGGGCTCTTCTCTGGGAGAACCGGGTTTGATTCCCCACTCCTCCACTTGGACCTGCTAGCATGGCCTTGGGGCAGCCATAGCTCTTGCAGGAGTTGTCCTTGAAAGGGCAGCTGCTGTGAGAGCCCTCTCAGCCCCACCCACCTCACAGGATGTCTGTTGTGGGGGAAGAAGGGAAAGGAGATCGTAGGCCGCTCTCTGTCCTGGAAAGGGCAGCTGCTGTGAGAGCCCTCTCCAGCCCCACCCACCTCACAGGGTGTCTGTTGTGGGGGAGGAAGGGAAAGGAGATCGTAGGCCGCTCTCTGTCCTGGAAAGGGCAGCTGCTGTGAGAGCCCTCTCCAGCCCCACCCACCTCACAGGGTGCCTGTTGTGGGGGAGAAAGGGAAAGGAGATTGTAGGCCGCTCTCTGTCCTGGAAAGGGCAGCTGCTGTGAGAGCCCTCTCCAGCCCCACCCACCTCACAGGGTGTCTGTTGTGGGGGAGAAAGGGAAAGGAGATTGTAGGCCGCTCTCTGTCCTTGAAAGGGCAGCTGCTGGGAGAGCCCTCTCCAGCCCCACCCACCTCACAGGGTGTCTGTTGTGGGGGAGAAAGGGAAAGGAGATTGTAGGCCGCTCTCTGTCCTTGAAAGGGCAGCTTCTGGGAGAGCCCTCTCCAGCCCCACCCACCTCACAGGGTGTCTGTTGTGGGGGAGAAAGGGAAAGGAGATTGTAGGCTGCTCTCTGTCCTTGAAAGGGCAGCTGCTGTGCGAGCCCTTTCAGCTCCACCCACCTCAGAGGGTGTCTGTTGTGAGGGGAGAAGATATAGGAGATTGTAAGCCTCTCTGATTCAGAGAGAAGGGCGGGGTATAAATCTGCAGTCATCTTCTTCTTCTGCCACCAAGGCTGGATTAACAATTAGGCCAAGTAGGAACTGGCCTATGGGCCCCCACACCTTTAGGAGCCCCAGTAGGGTTGCCAAGTCCAATTCAAGAAATATCTGGGGACTTTGGGAGTGGAGCCAGGAGACATTGGGGGCGGAGCCAAGAGCAAGGTTGTGACGAGCATAACTGAACTCCGAAGGGAGTTCTGGCCATAACATTTAAAGGCACCACACACCTTTTAATACCTTCACTTCACTGGAAATAGTGAAGGATAAGGCACCAGCTGAGGCTGAAAAGGTAAGAGCAGGGGTGTCAAACTCATTTGTTATGAGGGCTGGATCTGACATAAATGAGACCTTGTTGGGCTGGGCCATGTGTGTCATAAAATGTAATGCCTGATAGTGGAGATATAAACTTTATAAGGGACACAGACAAATATGATTTAAAGATTTTTTTTAAAAAAACAAACATTAAAATAAAACATGCTTACAACAGTAGCACCCATTGGTCTCAAAGGTGCTTTCTTTGTATCTCTCTCATGCAATCCAGGGAACTGGGCAAAGGAAGTTCTGGTTCTTTCCTTCCTTCCCCGGGGACCAGGAGGGGGAGGAGCCTCAGCCAATAGAAGGAAGAGGGGCTTGGCTCAGAACTCAGCAGTGCAATTGAGAGAACCTGGCAAAGCAAGCTCTGCCTCCCCCCTTCCTCCCCAAGGGAGGAGCCTCAGCCAATGGAGAAAATAGAGGTTTTGCTTTGTAGCTCTTGTGCAATCGAGCAAGCTGTGATGCAGAAGGAAGCAAGAGAGAGGGAGAAGGAAGCAGGCAACAGCCAGTTGCTCAGGGACCTGATTGGTCCTCGAGCCACATGTCTGACACCTCTGAGTAAGAGACTGCCACGCCGAAGGCAAACTCCTGACTTTGGCAGAAGGAAAACCCAAGCCAGAAGTCTCTAGATTCCCAACTCAGTCACAATGCCTCATGAGCTCGGTACTGCCAGGTGATGCCTCTCTGAGCCACCCGCCCCCATCTTACTGTGAGTTGAGCAACACAAAGTGTCACTTGAGTCCACTCCAGGAAAGTGCAGACCAATTTTCTATTGTTGTTCTTTCCTACCATTGTTTCCAAGATTTTCTATGCATTATATTGTTCTACAGAGTGCCTTTTCCCTTTGGTGGCTCTCCTGCACTCAGCATAATGAATGCCACTCAGATGTGCTGCTGCAGCAGTCACTTTCTGAATGTCTCAGTGCTAGAATTTAATATCCCCAGAAAGGATTCTCAGGTTGGGCAGAAACAATTATGCTCCCAGGGCTGCAAGCTGGAAAAAATGCAGAGGAGGGCAACCAAGATGATTAGAGGGTTGGAGCCCCTTCCCTAGGAGGAAAGGCTGAAAGTCTTGATTTCAATGGCCCATGGGATATAATGGGGCGGTATATTCGGGAATAGCCGGATATCCTGTATCAGATTCAGCTACCAGATCTGCTATTAGGAGATATGCAGCCACCATGCACACTGGGACTATTATACTGTTGGTCCTTTGCCTACAGAAACTGTAAAGACTTCAGACCAGGCTTAGCTGTCCAGCACATTGCAGATGTCTTCACGGAGATGAGACCAGCAACAGATCTAGGGGAAGCCATGTTCCAGGAGACTTCAAAATGACATACTACTTTCCTGTAGCAGCCACGAAGAGGTTGCGTCTTCACCACGTACTGCGTTCCAGGGTCCTTGCATCAGCTTTAATCATGCAGATGCAGATGTTGACTGACCAGCCAGAGACAAAGGAACTGATGTGAGGCAATCATAACGATCGCTAGTAGACATAGGAGTCTTCCTGCCACCCATCCAAATGGCACCTCTGTCTATGGAACATTGTTGGACTAATCTCATCATCTCACAGTCATCATCAGTCAAATCCTGCTACCCATAAGAACATAAGAGAAGCCATGTTGGATCAGGCCAATGGCCCATCCAGTCCAACACTCTGTGTCACACAGTGGCCAAAAAAATTATATATAAATATACACACTGTGGCTAATAGCCACTGATGGATCATCTCCACCCCTCCCGATCCCTTTGTTTCCCCCATATCCCCCAAGAGGTGTCACCACAACAACCCATCAGACCCTAAATTGCCCATTCCGGTTTTCTCTATTTGGTGTATGTTTTTACTCAGAGGCATGTTAATTATTCCCTGGATATTATTGTTAAATTTCCTGGGAACTACTGACCGATTTGGCAATCCCTTCACTGGGATTGCCCCAGGTCATGAAATCGTCTATTTAAGGCAAGCTAATTTTTGCATTTTGCCTAATTGGCGAAAATCTCCCAAATTAACTTGAAAAGGGGATTTTGGCTAACAGTGATGTCACTCCCAGCTGTTTGACCATTGTGTTGAAATTCTCCTCCCCTGCAGTTTGGGGATGACAGGTGGCTCTTTCACGCATATTGTGTGGCTCTTGAAGCTCCCACCACTCTGTCGGCTAGTTTGGAGAAAGCATTTTGAATCTTCGAATCACTTCTCCAAGCCAAGCAAGCCATCAGCTTAAGAACATAAGAGAAGCCATGTTAGATCAGGCCACACAGTGGCCAAAAAAATTATATATATACACACACACACACACTGTGGCTAATAGCCACTGATGGACCTCTGCTCCATATTTTTATCTAAACCCCTCTTGAAGGTGGCTATGCTTGTGGCCGCCACCACCTCCTATGGCAGTGAATTCCACATGTTAATCACCCTTTGGGTGAAGAAGTACTTTCTTTTATCCGTTTTAACCTGTCTGCTCAGCAATTTCATTGAATGCCCACGAGTTCTTGTATTGTGACAATGCTCGTATTGTGACAAAGCTTGGACAATGTATTTAAAGTTAAAGTTGCTTTCTTTCCCCCTCCCCCATTTATTTCCTTCCTTCCTGTCTTACATCTCTCAAGCATCTGACATTCGTGTCTTGCGGCTCTCAAACCCTTGACATTTATTCTATGTGGCTCTTACATTAGGCAAGTTTGGCCACCCCTGCTCTAGAGTGATTGGGAATAGGGAAATGGTCATTGTCTTGTCAGGCCCCTACTTCTAGATGCATGTTTCCTCTGAGCAAATCGTAGAATGTCAAAATAAAGTCTGTTGTTCTTGCACCATGCTCAGATCAGTAGGTATACTCCCTGCACCAGGGCCAACTGAGTCCCAGGAACTTCTTTACTATTAGTGCTGACTCTCTGGAGTGGATTTTGCATTGAAATAAAATTTTGATTGATGGATTGAATAAAACTTTGTGGGTCTCAAAAGTGCCACTGGATTCAAACTTTATTCTGCACAATATATGATGATTGATGAATTACATGATAGAAGTTTGCAAAATTATGCATGGGAGAGAGAAAGCAGAGGGAGAGGCACTTCCCCCTGAAATCACTATTGTTTCACACAGGGCCTTTTTTGTAGAAATAGCCCAGCAGGAACTCATTTGCATACTAGGCCACACCCCCTGAAATCACTATTGTTTCACACAGGGCTTTTTATTAGAAAAAGGCCAGCAGGAACCCGGAAGTGACATCATCGCGCAGGCGATGTCTCACGTGGCCGCTTTAGGCATTTCCAGGAAAACTGTGGTTTTCCTAGACGATCTAGCCATTTGGGAGGGAAAAACTCTATGCTACCTATGGACTGGGGCGGGGCTTGGCAGCCCTAAAGTGAGGTCATGTCTCAGTGTAATGTCAAAGAGACTCCCTCATTTCCCTCAGTCCACCCACTGGCCGGGTTGTTGGTTAAAAAACCCCCAGAGAATATGTAACATCACTTAGGGTGTTTTCGCACTCACGTTTTACTGGCGCCACGACCATCCTGACGCCGGCGAATCTGCATGGATTTCGCACCAGAAGCGCCGGCGCTCCCAGAAGCGCCGGCTCATTCCGTCGCTAAGCCAGCGCAAACGTTTTCCTGCATCTTTGCGATTTCCGTTTGCGCTGGCTTAGCGACGGAAGTAGCCGGCGCTTCTGGGAGTGCCGGCGCTTCTGGTGCGAAATCCATGCAGATTCGCCGGCGTCAGGAGGGTCGTGGCGCCAGTAAAACGTGAGTGTGAAAACGGCCATAAAGAGAAAAAATGGTCCCTTAAATTAATCATGGCATGTCCTCTATGCGAAGAGGAACAAAGCTCATTCTCCCAGCCTTGCAAAGGAGCCCTAAATGAGAAATGAAGAGCCATTGATGGTATTCTGGGAGAAATCTGGAAGGCGCCCACTGTATAAGATAAGAAAGATCTGGGGTTTGCTTCGGTTTTCAAAACAAAGGAAGGGATATCACGGTATCATGTGCAATGCAGTCCCCTTTCACTGGTGGCAGCTCTCCTCTCATTCTTCTCATTACGCTAAACTGCAGAATCCTGAAAAAAGGAATTGAGCAATATCTTTTGCTTTATTGGTAATTTACTCTTTTTTTGGGCCCCAAAAGCACTTTTCCAGGAAAATCCTTTAGCAAAAGGACACTATAAGATCTCAGTCCTGGGAAATCACTGGAACTGATCTAGAAGGAGGAGGAGGAGGAGGAGGAGGAGAAATTGGATTTATATCCTGCCTTTTACTCTGAATCTCAGAGTCCCAGAGTGGTCACAATCTCCTTTACCTTCCCTGCCACCACAACAAACACTGTGAGGTAGGTGGGGCTGAGAGAGCTCTCACAGAAGCTGCCCTTTCTAGGACAACTCTGCAAGAACTATGGCTGGCCCAAGGCCATGCCAGCAGCTGCAAGTGGAGAAGTGGGGAATCAAACCTGGTTCTCCCAGATAAGAGTCCATGCACTTAACCACTACACTAAATTGGCTCTTTAGAGGCACAACCAGCTGGAACAGAGTATTGGCTGGGTGTGTGGCCTAATATGCAAAAGAGTTCCTGCTACAAAGAAAGCCCTGATTGTCTTACTAGGACTTCTGGGATTCGGGTTCTTAACAAGAAGAGCAGTTTCACTTTCTGTTCCCAGTTGGTTCAGGTGGGTAGCTGTGTTGGTCTGAAGAAGTGTGCATGCACACAAAACTTGAACTTTGTTGGTCAAAGATGCCACTGGACTCTAACTCTGTTCTATCCCCAGTTGAGATTGACAACTGCAAGCATCTGGCTTATGTGAAGGTTTCCTCTAGTTACCTTCTGGATGAAAATAAAATTAGCCTTCGATTATGAACCTTTTTTGCAACCGCCAGGGCTGGGTTGGGAAATACCTGTAGATTTGGGGGGTGGCGTCTGAAGAAGGCAGAGTTTGGGGAGGGGAGGGACTTCAGTGGGTATATGGCAAAGCATCTTCCAAAGCGGCCATTTTCTACAGGGGAATTGGTCTCTCTTGCCTGGATGTCAGTTGTAATAGCAGGAGATCTCCAGCCACCGTCTGGAGGTTGGTAACCCTATTCCCTGAGATTTAACCTATCCGAAACACAGACACTTGTCCCCAAGGAATGTATGATCACAGTTTCTCCAGAAGCTGTAGACAAGCAAGAATGAATATGACCAAGGTCACTCATTTATATGCTAAACATGAGGATTTAGTTATTGTTATATTAGGGGTGCCAGCTTTGTGGTGGAAAATACCGGGAGAGTTTGAGGGTGGATCTGGGAGAGGGTGGGGTTTGGGGAGGGGAGGGGCCTCAGCATGGTCCAATGCCACAGAGTCCACCCTTCAAAGCAGCCATTTTCTCCAGGGGTAGTAAATACAACTGGAACCGGTGTGAAGATAAGCAATATAAGATAACCACTGGAAGCAATAAAACTTTCACACCAAGCATGTAAATATGTGTTTTTAGTGAAGTTAAACAAAAACAGAACGAAGGAACACTGAACATTCTTGAATTTTTCCCCACAAAGTCACTCAACAGTCACAAAGAATGATAGCCTCTTCAAATAGGACTTAATGAAGATGTGGGTGAAGTCTTTAATTTCTTAGTGTTCCACTCGTGATGGTGTGGAGAGAATAAGGAACCACTTTTAAAAGGAGTCCTCACGGTTTCAATAGTTTGTTCTTCCTCAGCCTCTTTCTCCTGGTGTTACATGGAGCCACAGCTCTACTCTTTACAACATGGATCCACGCATGCTCAAATTTGCTGCTACCGGCTCTCCGCATCATTATGAGTAATCACCAGGGATTACGTGACCTAAATGCTACTCAGGGGGAAACTATCAGGAAGAACCAGGTGACTTTTTAATCTGGATAGGAGGCGTCTGGAGACAGGATGAGAACAGATGAGGCTCAGAGGGCTGATGTGCTTGTGCATATTCAGGGATTTTTTTTTTGAGCAGGTACACACAGGAACACAGCTCCGACTGGCTTGGTGTCAGGGGGTGCGGCCTGATATGCAAATGAGTTCCTGCTGGGCTTTTTCAACCAAAAGCCCTGTGTGAAGTCAAGGTGTGTGGCCTAACATGCACATGAGTTCCTGCTGAGCTTTTTCTACAAAAAAACCCCTGTGAACATTTAATCCGAATGAGAGGCCGGGCTAGGTCAGGCCAAATCTTTTGTGTGAAAGCTCCCCTCATGTGTGTTCATGGGGTAAATTCTCAACCTCAGGCCTTGTTCTGGGCAGGAGCTCACAGAAGGGGAGCTCCGGAACCTCAAAATTTTATTGTGCTTTTTCTTTCTTACAAATCCTCCACCCACCCCATACTTGCTTCTGGGCTCCATTGTTCCCAGAAGAGAACAACGTGAGAATTTTGCTGAACTCTTAAGATCGGACAAACTTTCTAATATTCCCCCCCACAAAAAAATGGGAAAATCACCAAACTATATCAAGCAGACAGATGGAAATCTTCATCATGCCCCTGTGGCCACATAGGAGATAGTAATTTGAAAAGTATGATGGGAGTAAGGTTTTATGATGACAATTATAATCTAAGAAGCAGTTCAAGGTAGATGCTGAGCTGATATAATTTAGTACACCTTCCGGTGATATCAGGGGTGTGTGGCATATGCAAATGAGTTGTGCTAATGAGCTCCAGCACCTCCTTTTCTACAAAATGACCCCTGCTCAACCTGATACTGGTATTTGTGAGTTCCGGAATCCAGTGTAAACAACTTCATAGACGAAAAACGTGGACTGAGGGATGACATGACAGAGGTTTACAAGATTATGCATGAGATAGAGAAGGTTGAGAAAGAAGGACTTTTCTCCCTTTCCCACAATACGAGGACTCGTGGACATTCAATGAAATTGCTGAGCAGTCAGGTTAGAATGGATAAAAGGAAGTACTTCTTCACCCACGGAGTGATTAACACATGGAATTCACTGCCACAGGAGGTGGTGATGGCTACAAGCATAGACAGCTTCAAGAGGGGGTTGGATCAACATATGGAAGAGAGGTCTCTCAGTGGCTATTAGCCACAAGGTATAGATGGAACTCTGTCTGGGGCAAGTGATGCTCTGTATTCTTGATGCTTGGGGGGGGCATAGTGGGAGGGCTTCTGGTGTCCTGGCTCGACTGGTGGACCTCCTGATGGCACTTGGTTTTTTTGGCCACTGTGTGACACAGAGTGTTGGACTGGATGGGCCTTTGGCCTGATCCAACATGGCTCCTATTATGTTCTTGTGTGCACGTGACAGCGTGACGTAGTGGTTAAGGGTCAAGATATCAATCTGATTTCTGCTCTCCAGACCTCTAAACTGGTCAACACACATTATTACAGGCAAGGAGTTTCCTAACCCTGAGGTAATTTTCTGAATCCCCTTCTCTGCATTGTGTTTGGAGCGGATGGGGGGGAATCATCTTTCTACTCCCCCCCCATCGCCTATAATGTTAATTACGTTACTCCGTTGACATAATAAACACTACAGATGAATCCAGAATGGATTATTTACGACACCACTGAACTCAAAGTAATTATAACCATGTAATTTCGCTCTCTCTCCCCCTCTCTGTCATTTCAGATATAATGTCATATTTCAAATCATTGGAGTCCACACCCATCTCTGGTTCTGTCTGCCCTCTAATAAATTGTGATCCTCTTTTCACAGGTAATATATCAGCGGGGGTCCCCAAGGAGAGAGCTGTAGTCTTGTCAGGAAAATCCATAAATTAATTTATATATAAACAGAGACAAGGAGCTCTTAGCACTGGGGGCAGAACTCTGGTTTGCAGCAAATGGTTCTGTGTTTGCAGACATCAATACAAGAGGGGGGGGGGGGTTTGCCTCCTTGTTCTTGGGAGAATGAAGTGTTTTTATCTGTCTCCGTCTTCTGGCTTTCAACAATGAATTCTCCAGTCAGGGATATTGAATACGCTGAGGTAAACCACTAATCTCAGGCTGGGAGTTGCCAGTGGTTAACCGGCGGCTAATGGAAGAAAAGTCCGGAGATTCAGGATTAATAATAAAGAATAATCATCTGGACGCCCTGTACGGCCTCATCTTCTTTCTAGTAGATGCGTTCCCTGCCCTTACTCTAAAGAGCCCAGAGTGGCATGGATTATTCTCTCAAATTCCAAATTATCCTCACAACAGTCTTGTGAAGTGGGTTGGACTGACTGGGCCAAAGTCACCCAGCAACCTGCACAGTAGAATGGGGAAATTGTTTTGTCTTCACAACCTAGGGTTGCCAACTCCAGTTTAGGAAATTTGGGCATGAAGCCTGAGGAGGGTTTGGGAAGTACTTCAACAAGATACAATGTCACAGAGTCCATCCTCCAAAGCAGCCATTTTCTTCAAGGGAACTGTCACGGGCTGGGGCCGGGTCAGGCAAAGTCCAGGGGCAGTCCAAGGTCTGTAGCTGGTGAGCAAAGAGGGTCCAAGGCGCCAAAACCAAATCACAGTCCAGGTATCGCAGGTCAGAGGTTCAGAAGCCGAAGTCAGGGGGTCCAGAAGTCAAAGCCAAAGTCAGGGGGTCCAGAAGCCAAAGTCAAAAGCCAAAGTGGATGCTAGAGCATCAGGTGACTAGTTGCTTCCACAAAGCCTCCTCCCAAAGCCCACAGCTATATAGCCCTCTGCTGTCTGTTGCCCATTTGGGCTAATTGCTGGCTCAGAGAGGCAGCCAGGATCCTGCTGAGACTCAAGCATCCTCACTCCTAGAAGGGCCAGAATCCTTTCAAAACTCAGGGCTCAGGGAACGTCTTGCTCGTGAGCGTGCCGCCCTCCTCCGATCCCTGAGGTCCTGACGAAGGCGGTCACGCACACGAGCCACCCGAGAGGGTGAGGCAGGGGGGCTTGGATCTTCTCCAGCAGGAGGAAGGGCACTGGTGCAGGTGGCAGGGGCACAGTTTCTTCTGCAGGCTCAGCTTCTTCTGCAGGGTCCCCAGTACCCATGACAGGAACTGATCTAAGGTTGCCAAGTCCCCCGTGCCCTCTGGAGAGGGACTTTTTTCATGCGCACAAAGCACGGGTGGCGCAACGATGTCACTGGGAAGTGACATTGTCGCACAGGCAATGCCACACAGCAGCTCCTCTAGGAGCGTCCTGGAAAACTCTATGGTTTTCCTGGACGCTCTAGCAATTTGGGAGGGAAAACTCTATGGTACCAAATTGATAGAACACCCAGGGATACCATAGAGTTTTCCCAGATGCTTCTATAGTGGCTGGTGTGCAATGTCACCAACATCATGATGTGACAACGGGGGAGGATCCCATTGGGCTGGTGGGTTGGAAATTTCCAGGACGGGAGAACCCCTGCCTGGCCTGGGAACTTGGCAGCCTTAAACTGATCTCTGTTGTCTGGAAGTGAATTTTAATTCTGGATAGGGCTGCCAGCCTCCAGGTAGGACCTGGAGATCTCATGCTTTTACATCTCATCTCCAGCTGGCAGAGAACAGCTCCGCTGGAGAAAATGGCTGCTTTGAAGGGTGGACTCTATGGCATCGTATCATGCTGAGGCCCCTCCCCTCCCCAAGCCCCACCCTGTCCCCGACCCACCCGCAAAGTCTCCCAGTATTTTCCAGCACAGACCGGGCATCCCTAATAGTAACCATTCAATAACCAAGTGAAGAGAAGATATTTTATTCCGGGTTCTATGAAGTAGCCCTTTGGTAAGGTATCAATAATGTCATATCCTCAAATTCTACTTCCATTGTGCAGAACTTTCCAGGAATTCTCTTTCAGCTTGGTCTGCCAACTCTGAATTGGGAAATTCCTGGAGATTCGGGGGAGGAGCCTGTGGAGAGCAAGGTTTGGAGAGGGGAGGGACTTCTGTAGGGTCCATCCTCCAAAGACGCCATTTCCTCTAGGGGATCTGATCTCTGTCATCTGGAGATCAATTGGAATTCCAGGAGATCTCAAGGCCTGGAGACTGACAACCTTCCTTTCAAGTCCATTAGAGTCCATTTCTTTTTCTTTCTTTTTAAGGATAATGTTTTGGAAAAACTCAGCGCACATTGACATTGTTTAGGGTTGCCAGATCTGATTCAAGAAATATCTGAGGACTTTGAGGGTGGGGCCAGGAGACATTGGGGGTGAAGCCAGGAGCAAGGTTGTGACAAGCACAATTGAACTCCAAAGGGAGTTCTGGCCATCACATTTAAAGGGACCGCACACCTTTTAAATGCCTTCCCTCCAATTGAAATAACGGGTAGGGCTCATAGAATTGGACCCTCTGGTCCAATAGTTTTGAAACTTGGGTGGTATTTTAAGGAGAGGCATTGGAGGGTATGCTGCAAATGTGGCACCTCTGCCTCAAAAAAACCAGCCCCACAGAGCCCCAGATATCTGCAGATCAATTCTCCATTATACCCTATGGGAATCGGTCCCCATAGAGAATAATGGAGTGCCCAGCAGACATTTCCCTTCCTCCCCCAGCTTTCTGATGACCCTGAAGTGGGGGGAAAGCCTCCAAACCTGGGGATCCCCTGCCCCCACCTGGGGACCGGCAACCCTAGCATTGTTTCAGAGTTCGGATCCTGCCTTAGTCTAAATTGAGGGCGACTTGCGGCAGCGCTGCGACGGCGTATCCAGCTGGCACTTGGCTGGCTGTGCTGAAACATTCCAGGGTTTCCATGACATCATACAGTAGCCGTAGAGCCCATCAGTTAATTAAATACTATATCCATGTGTTCTAGTTAATTGATGCTTCCTTTACACGGCGCATTGTGCTGCAGCCCCAGCATCGTTTCTGTCTCACTGAGCAAACACAGAGAAAGAGGAAGGCACACACGCACGCACACGCACAGATGTTGCATCTCTCGCAATGGTTGGGGGCACTGCCGCCTGGGCAGTTCTGTGGCACGAAAAAGGGACGTTTCTGAAGAAGTAGGGCTTATTTATTCCCCTCAGTAGTATGCAAATGGTGTTTCTAGGAATGTTGGTTTCGAGAGTTGCCAATCCCCAGGTGGGAGCAGGGGATCCCCGGTCTGGAGACCTTCCCCCTACTTCAGGGTCATCAGAAAGTGGGGCGGGGGAAGGGAAATATTTGCTGGGCTCTCCATCATTCCCTATTGGAACGAATTCCCATAGGGTATAATGGAGAATTGATCTGCAGGTATCTGGGGCTCTGGGGGGGCTGCTTTTTGAAGTAGTGTCAAAGCGATGGTATTCCCAGTAGTAATGTATGGCTGTGAGAGCCGGACCTTAAGGAAGGTCGAGCGCAGAAGAATAGATGCTTTTGAGATGTGATGCTGTGCGACTGAACAACAACAACACCAAGTTTTCAGCATCACATCCAGTGCCTCTCCTCAAAAAAACCTCCAAGTTTCAAAAAGATTGAACCTGGGGGTCCAGTTCTATGAGCCTCAAAAGAAGGTGTTCTGTGTGTAACACAGAGTGCTGGACTGGGTGGGCCACTGGCCTGATCCAACACAATTTCTCTTATGTTCTTATGTCTGGGGCAGTGATGCTCCTTATTCTTGGAGGGGGGCAAGATTGGGAGGGCTTCTGGAGTTCTGGCCCCGCTGGTGGACCTCCTGATGGCCCCTGGGTTTTGGCCACTGTGTGATGCAGAGTGTTGGACTGGGTGGGCCATGGGCCTGATGCAACATGGCCTCTCTTATGTTCTTATGTCCCTCATTTTCTGCTCTCTCCTCAGCTCGAGTAATTTGAAAGAATGAACTTTTTCATTATAGTGGAGAGGCCATGCCGCAATTAATTTTAAGGACCCGTTTTTCTGTCGTTATGTGGTGTTAAATAATATTCACTTAAAAAAAATAAAAAAACCTGTGCATCCCACTAGGAATGAAAGACATTTATCCTTGTGTTTGTGTTCTTCTTTGGGTCTCAGTGGTATGTTTGCAGTCCAAGTCATGATTCTTTGATAAAGGGAGATTTTGTTAGATGGAGGGAAATAAAGAATATTTTTTAAAGGAGGGACACTTCTGTTTCCTGTATCCACATATTAACTCTTAAATGTTTTCCAAGTGAAGGCTCATTTCTGGTCTTAGCACACACCACTTTCTTTCTGGTTCCCTTACTGAGGTAAAAGATAGCATACAGAGTAGACAAATACTGAATAAATATACAAAGACACAAGCATACACCCTGACTTTTTGCCTCAGGTTGATTCTGTATTGACGCCTGAGAGTTGTCAACCTCCCAGATTAGTTTCTCTGAAGAAAATGGCTTCTTTGTGGGGGGGGGGGGGGGGGCTCTGTGACATCATATTCCTGCTGGCAACAATCTCTCCAGCAAAGGCAAGCAGCCATTTTGTTTTCTGCAAATCTTCCCAGCGTTGTCTTCTGGGCACCTCTCCCTGGCACTAGGGTTGCCAGCTCTAGGCTGGGAAATATCTAGAGATTTTGGGGGTGAAGCCTTGGGAGGGTGGGGTTTGGGGAGGGGAGGGACCTTAGTAAAGTACAATGCCACAGAGTTAACCACCTGAATAATCTAGTGGAAAACACTGAGTGCAAATAAATTACTGGCCATATATCTATGCTAGGGCCCAGCGCCTCTTGTAACCATTTTGAGAAAACAGCAACTGGCTGCTGACTGGCTGCACAACTCCCAGTGCTGCAAAATTTGCCATAAAGCACACTGCTGGAAATACCTGGCCTCAACGAAATGAATGAAAGATGCCCTGGAGTTAGAGTTGCTAACCATCAGAAAGGGGGTTGAGTTTTACCAGAATTAAAAGTGATCTCCAGACTACAGTAGGCTTGCCAATCCCCAGGTTCCAGCAGGGATTCTCCTGCTTTCTCAGGCTCCTTCCTGCCCCCAGTCAGCTGGCTAGCGGGGGGATGCACTGCCCCACAGCTACCATGTGCCTTTCACCTTCAGAACCCTAGGAGAAAGCTTGTAAAGGCTTCCTTTTTGGATGATGTGTCTGTGTCTTTAAGGCTGAATGAGGGCGGGGTGAGCCGGCAGAACAAAGTGGCTGCTCCCAGTAGCTGTGAAAGCAGCCCAGATCCTCCCTTTGTTGGACAAGCTTTCCAGAGGTCGTTTACATAGTAAAGGGTAAACTTGAACCTTTGGTTTCCCTGTGTTCTTGGAAGTTCAGCAACTCGTGAGTAAATTGCCCCTGTGAGACCACACAAGTGTGGGATTGCAAAGTGTTTTATTTTTGCTTCTATCTGTGTGTGTGTGTGAGAGAGAGAGATTTGCAGCTGCTTGGATGAGGAAATGAAGATTGTATTCAGGGGAACTGCACTGCTGTGTTTTTCTTTATTTATTTTAGGGAAAGTCTCCTGGCTCCACCCCCAAAGTCTCCCAGCCCCACCCCCAAAGTCCCCAGGTATTATCTGAGTTAGACTTGGCAACCCTAGACTGCAGAGATCACTTCTCTGGCAGCTTCAGAGAGTAGATTCAGTGGTATCACACCCCCGCGGAGATCTTCCCCTCCTCAAGCTCCACGGTTCCCAGGCATGGCCCCCCAAACTGAAAAATAAAAAATCCCACGTCCAGCATGGCAATCATATCTGGATTTTTTCTTTAATACTTCAGAAAAATGTCACCTTCAGCTGCGAACAGACGAAGTTTCTGTAACGGAAACGTGTTTGTGAACCCGGGATGCATGTTGTCGCCTCTTTGGAGTCAATGAATGAAATGGACAACTCTTGTCTTCATCACCTGCATCGATTGAAATGGACAGTGGTGAAAAGCTGCAATCAGCCCCTAACATTTGAGTAGGCAGGCGACTCTCGTAATATCTGTTGGAAAAGGAACGCATTGACCTTGAGGATGCATTTTGAATTTGAAAAGGAAAGAGACGGGAACGATTCTTTGAATCATTGCAATTTATTGCAGACATCATAATTTGTAGACACAGCTTTTGTCTGATTCGCCAAACCTCTACACTGTGGTTTGCTGTTTGTGTAAACGCCGGAGGAGTTTGGAGATCTCTCAGAATGACTCCTGATCTAGGGAAGTCAGGTCCAGAGCTGGATTAACAATTAGGCCAAGTAGGCACTGGTCAATAGGCCCCCACGCCTTTAGGGGCCCCGGGCAGGTTTCCCCCTGGTTTCCCCCCTGCTTGCAGCCCTCCCAACCTGCATGTGCAGCCAGCAACTGAGCCACTCTTTGTCCAACTTGCCTGGTGCAGCTGCCGCTGGCGTTGTGGCCAAGTTTGCCTCTCTCTGCCTCTCCCCTGCAGCTTTGTCAAAGGGGTTTTTAAGAAGGTGCCTGTAGGCTGCAGCAAGGGCCATGGGCGGTGGGGCATGCTCTCAGACTCCGAGATAATTTGTGAGGCCCCCTCCCAAGATTTTGACTGCCTAGGGGCCCCCACAGGATTTAATCCAGCACTGGTCAGGTCCTCTCTTTGTCATGGTGCAGGGATCAGGGGGAGGTGTTCCGGGGGTGGGTGGGACGTTGCCCATAATGCTCTGGCTTTGGAGCAAAACTATGGGTTTCTTGGCTTCAAAACCGTAGAGTTTGCCCAAAAAGCAAAGTGTCACCACATGACATCCCCAGTACAATGGCATCCCTTAGAAGTGACATCATCATGCCAGGGACGTTGCACAATGATGTCACTGTTTGGGCATGTCACTGGCCGGTTGGGGGCTGGCAGCCCTAACCTGAACCCTTGATTACAGAGACCAGTTCCTCTGGGGAAAATGGCTGCTTTGGAAGGTGGACTTCATGGCATTATACACCAAAGAAGAAGAAGAAGAGGAAAAGGAGGAGGAGGAGGAGATTGGATTTATAACCCACGCTTCACTTGGAGTCTCAGAGCAGCTTACAGTTTCCTTTCCCTTCCCCTCCCCCCCAACAGATAGCCTGTGAGGTAGATGGGGCCGAGAGAGCTCTGACAGAAAATGCTCTTTAGAGAACAGCTCTGACAGAGTTATGACTATCCCAAGGTCACATCACCAATTGCATGTGAAGGAGTGGGGAATCAAGCCTGGCTCTCCCAGACTAGAATCTGTGCACTTAACCACTACACCACACTGGCTTTCTACACCAAACTGGCCCCTCCCCTCCCCAAACCCCAGCCTTCGCCCCCAACTCTCCAGGAATTTCCCAACCTACATGCTTCCTTGACCTTGATAGCCCAGGCTTGCCCAATCTCACCAGATCTGCACTGGCTGCCAGTAATATTCCGAGTCCGGTACAAGGTGTTGGTCATCACCTTTAAAGCCCTATATGGCCTAGGACCTGCCTACCTTAGGGACCGTCTCTCCCCACACGTTCCCCAGAGAGTACTACGCTCAGGCTCACAAAACCTGTTGGTAGTCCCCGGGCCAAAGGAGGCCCGTCTAAAATCCACCAGGGACCGGGCCTTCTCAACAACGGCACCTTACTGGTGGAACCAGCTGCCGGAAGAGGTACGGGCCCTGCGGGATCTAGGGCAATTCCGCAGGGCCTGTAAGACAGTCCTCTTCCGGCAGGCCTATGACATTAACTGACAATGAAAACATCCTGGATGGAACAAAATGTATTTATAGGCCGCCGGTTTTAATTATCCTATTTTATCCTGCTTTTTATTAACCTATAGTTTAATTGTATTTTAAATGTTTCAATCTGAAGTTGTCTAATTTATCATGTTGTAAGCCGCCCTGAGACACTTAGGTGAGAAGGGCGGGGTATAAATCTTAATATAAATAAAATAAATAAAATAAAATCTTGGAAGCTAAGCAGAGTCTGCCTTGCTCTGTATTTGCATGGGAGTCCTGCAAGGGATACCAGGGCCATAATGCAGAGATAGGCAATAGCAAACCACCTCTGAGCATCGCTTCCCTTGAAAGACCCTATGGGGTCACCAGAAGGAGAAGGAGAAGACAACATTGGATTTGTATCCTGCCCTTCACTCTGAATCTCAGGGTGCATTCACACTACACTAACTAATGCATTTTACATCCACATTTTTGCTATTTTTACGCAGTAAAAATCTGGATGTAAAACGCATTAGTGAGTGAAGTGCGAACGCATCCTCAAGAGTCTCAGACCAGCTCACAATCTCCTGTATCTTCCTCCCCCACCACAGACACCCTGTGAGGTGGGTGGGGCTGACAGAGCTCTCCCAGAAGCTGCCCTTTCAAGGACAGCTCTGCAAGAGCCATGGCTGACCCCAGGCCATCCCAGCAGATGCAAGTGGGGGAGTGGGGAATCAAACCCGGTTTTCCCAGATAAGAGTCAGCACGTTTCACCACTACACCAAACTGGCTCTCAACTGTGACTTGATGACAAAAGGGGCGGGGCTTCCTATTTCTCACCCCAAATATGGAAGAGGACCATTTATATACCGGATGGTATAGACAGGGCTTATAGAAAGCTGGATGTGCTAGGGTTGCCAGCCTCCACGTGGGTCCTGGAGATCTCCCGCTTTTCCAACTGATCTCCAGCTTGCAGAGATCAGCTCCCCTGGAGAAAATGGCTGCTTGGAAGGGTGGACTCTATAGCATTGCGTCATGCTGAGGCCCCTCCCCTTCCCAAACCCCATCCTCTCCCGGATCCATCCCCAAAGTCTCCAGCTTGGGACTCTTTAGCTTGGAGAAACGTCGACTGCGGGGTGACAAGATAGAGGTTTACAAGATTATGCATGGGATGGAGAAAGTAGAGAAAGAAGCACTTTTCTCCCTTTCTCACAATACACAAACTTGCCTAATGTAAAAGCCACATAGAATAAATGTCAAGGGTTTGAGAGCCGCAAGACACGAATGTCAGATGTTTCAGAGATGTAAGACAGGAAGGAAGGAAAGAGATGGGGAGGGGGAAAGAAAGCAACTCTAACTTTAAATGCATTGTCACAATACAAGAACTCGTGGGCATTCGATGAAATTGCTGAGCAGACAGGTTAAAACGGATAAAAGGAAGTACTTCTTCACCCCAAGGGTGATTAACATGTGGAATTCACTGCCACAGGAGGTGGTGGCGGACACAAGCATAGCCAGCTTCAAGAGGGGTTTAGATAAAAATATGGAGCAGAGGTCCATCAGTGGCTATTAGCCACAGTGTGTGTGTATATATAATTTTTTTTTGCCACTGTGTGACACAGAGTGTTGGACTGGATGGTCCATTGGCCTGATCTAACATGGCTTCTCTTATGTTCTTATGTTCTTAGGTATTTTCCAACCCAGCCCTGGCTATCCTAGGCTGTGCCTGTAAGCTAAAAGTACACATTCGTTTCTGAGCTTCGCACGACAGTAACAGCAGCAGCAATTAATTATAACATTCATTAAAAAGACGATGAGCTGTGCGACGATTTTATTCCTCTGCTGTTTCCGTTGCTCCGAAAGAGTTTAACTGCTTTTTTCATTTGCTCCTTTTATAAATGCCTTTATGCGACTGTCAGTTGCTGGGTTTTTAATTTTTATACTGTAATCATTTTGGTTTCTTTCTGCTCCTAATTTCCCGTCGTAAAACACCTGGAGTGATATTTTAACAGCAGAAAGGCAAGGGCATAAAACTTAGACCAAAGTAAATAAACAAATAAATAAATAAGCGTGGGCTTCAGAAGGCCCTGCACGCAGGCCTGAAATAACGATGGCAGCAATTATAAGACTAATTAATTATGATTAAGCACCATCGAGTCGCAACTGGGTTATGGCAACCCCTCGAGGGGTTTTGAAAGCAAGAGATGAGGAGAGGTGGTTTGCCATGGCCTTCTTCTGCATGGGAACCCGGGTCAGCTTTGGTGGTAGGGCTGCCAATCTTCAGTTTGATTTCGGGTAAGGCTTTTTTTGTGGCAGGAGCTCCTTTGCACATTAGGCCACACGCCCCTGATGCAGCCAATCCTCCTGGAGCTTACAGGGCTCTCGGTACAGGGCCTACAGTGAGCTCTAGGAGGATTGGCTACATCAGGAGTCTGTGGCCTAATATGCAAAGGAGTTCCTGCTACAAAAAAAGCCTTGGTCCTGGGTATCTCCAGACTACAGAGTTCCCCTAGAACAGGGGTGGCCAAACTTGTTTAATGTAAGAGCCACATAGTAGTAGAAGAAGACATTGAATTTATATCCTACCCTCCACTCCGAATCTCAGAATCTCAGAGCAGCTCACAATCTCCTTTATCTTCTTCCCCTACAACAGACACCCTGTGAGTTGGGTGGGGCTGAGAGGGCTCTCACCGCAGCTGCCCTTTCAAGGACAACCTCTGCCAGATCTATGGTTGACCCAAGGCCATTCCACCAGGTGCAAGTGGAGGAGTGGGGGAATCAAACCCGGTTCAGCCACCTCACTAGGGTCGCCAAGTCTTCTTCATCCCCCAGCGAGGGACAGCTGTGTGCGTGCTGCATGATGAAATGACATCACCCAGAAGTGACATCATCAAAATTGCAGTGCCCATGCGGGGCCGATCTAGGTGTTTCCAGGAAAACTCTATGATTTTTCTGGATGCTCTAGCCATTTGGGAGGTTAAAAATCTATGGCACCTATTGTACCATAGAGTTTTACCTCCCAAATGGCTAGAGCATCTGGGAAAAACATAGAGTTTCCCCGGAACGCCTAGAGCAGCCCCACACGGGGCACCACCATTTTGATGATGTCACTTCTGGGTGACGTCATCGCACCAGCGACGCGGGGGGAAGTTCCCCCCGCTGGCCCAATGTGGGCCAGCGGGTTGAGAACCTCCCAGGCAGGAGATTCCCTGCCCAGATTGTGGGGTTGGCAGCCCTACACCTCACAGGGTGTCTGTTGTGTGGGGGGAGAAGATATAGGAGACTGTAAACTGCTCTGAGTCTCTGATTCAGAGAGAAGGGCGGGGTATAAATCTGCAATTCTTCTTCTAACGTGAAACAGGGGCACTAGTACAATCCTGTTGCCTACATGGATTGCTGGCTGCGTACATTTAAGAGATTGGATTTATTCGGACAATAATTATTTTCGCTCAGGACTTTCTGAAACAATTGGCATTGACTTGCTGAAGAAGAAGGAACTGGTCTCCTGGTGAATACGCTCCTTATATGATTCAAAAGACTGGTTTATTTCACTTTCTTTAAAAAATACACGCATCGTGTGTTTGTAGAAATTTTGCATTATTTGTTTGATTGTTTCTTTGAGGAAACAGCAGCTTTATGCTTTGGATTTCTCTCCCAACTGGGGATTGGCAACCCTACGTGGTGGAAAGGGCTGTCATATTGCAGCCAACTTATCGCAGCCTTGTAGGGTTTTCAAGGAAAGAGATGAAGAGACGTCATTTGCCATTGCCTTCCTCGCTGCTGGGATTTCCAGATCCCCGGTGCAGGTGGGACCTCCCCCCCACACCGCACTGCCAGACCCTTCTCCCAGCTGTCAATCGGCTGGAAGGGGGGATTTCCCAGGAGAAAGAAAAAGACCTAGACCTCATGGCCAGCAGGGCTAGATTAACAATTAGGCCAAGATATCATTGTCTGAGTTTGAATGTTGGATATGATCTGTTATTTTTTCCTAGTATGAGAATGTCCCAAACCTTGGCTAACCAGCTGGAGATTGTTGGAACTTGAGCTGATTTCCATTTGGATGCAATTCGGGTTTGTGCTGCTATCAGCATGCTAGGTGTCGGTGTTCGCCTATTAAATTAATAGTCTAATGATAATATGGGTTCAATTAGATTGATTGTATTTCGATGCAGGAATTATTGCCTTAACTTTAATCTTGTTTTCATCTTGATCTCTCTCCTTGGATAGAAAATGGTCAACATAGCTAGACACATCTATATAACTTGAAATTCTTACTAGATATTTTGTTGTATGTATGTAAGTATTTATGCTTGTTTATAACCTGATTCCATAAGATTAATTGTATATGAGTATTAATATCGATATTAACTTGTATATTTTCAAAATTCAATAAAATATATAAATGAGAACAATTAGGCCAAGTAGGCACTAACCTATGGGCCCCATCCCTTTAGGGCCCCCAGACTGGCTGATCCCCCCAGTTTCCCCTTTGCTTCCAGCCCTTCCAGCCTGCACACCCAGCCAGCAACTGAGCCTCTCTTTGCCCGACTTGCCTGGTGCAGTCGCCGCTGTCACCAAGTTTGCCTCTCTCTGCCTCTCCTCTGCAGCTTTGTCAAAGGGGCTTTGGAGAAGGTGCCTGCTGGCTGCAGCAGGGACTGCAGGCAGTGGGCTGCATGCTCCAACTCTGAGATAATTTGTGAGGGGCCCCCAGAGATTTTGACTGCCTAGGGAGTCTCCACAGGGTTTAATCCGGCCCTGATGGCCAGTGTCACACAGGAAGTAACATCATCATGGGTGACGCTCTGGGATTTGGGCAAGAATTCTATGGTAGAAGGTGGTTTTACCATAGTTTTTGCCCAAATCCTAGAGTGTCGCCTGAACATCACGAGCTTGATAACGTCACTTCCTGCGCAGTGCCACCAATGAGGTCTAGGTCTTTCTCTTTCTCCTCAAAAGTCCTCTCCATTCCTTGCCGGTTGCCGGGAGGGCAACCCTACTCTGCATAGCAATTCTGGACTTCCTTGGTGGTCTCCCATCAAGTACTAACGAGGCCCGATCCTGTTTAGCTTCTGAGATCTGATGAGATTGAGATGGCCCAGGTAATCCAGGCCACGGTGAAAGCTATCTAAATAATACAAATAATGCACAATAATACAAAGAATGAATACTTTTGCTAGATTTCCTTGTGGGGTTGAATTTCCTATCCCCCCCCCCCAAAAAAAAGTAATAATAGATTTAAAGATCCCCTATAGGGGGAAGGAAAAAGTCTCGACTCCCATTGCAAAAAATTATATTTACCTCTGAGCAGATCTGCGATTTGCCCAATGTGAATGGTTATTAGACCGCCGCGTTACTTTGTTTTTCTCGTCCCTGACCACTTAGACGAGCAGGAAAAAAGAACTTGTTCTCTCCCTTCCATTTCAGCGGGCACCACATTGCGAGGAGGTTCATTGTCTTAAAGAGGTTTTACCGGCACCTGCTACCTGCTGCTGGAAAGATCAGGGGAAATGCGTCATGTCTAAAATAAAGTGATCAGATAAAACCGTCGCCCTGTTTTACAGTCATCCTATAAAAGGCTACCATACCTTTAAAAAAAAAAGAGTGGGATTTGTTACAGTCCAACTATGGTTGTCAGCAGGGGTCATTTTTGTAGAAAGATAGGTGGTGGAGCTCCTTAGCATAACTCATTAGCATATGCTGCCCCTCCCCCAGCCAAAAGCAACCTGACACAAGAAAGGAGAGCCCCGGGCAATTGAGGCCTGCTTGGGCTGGCTAGAGATCCAGCCAGCCCAAACACACCTCACTCACCTGGGGCTCTTCTTGCCCCCTCCCCCAGTCAAAAGGCCAGGAAGCCACCTACTGCCCAAAATTACATAAGAAGGGGAGAAAGGGTGGTATGGGCTTCTCCAGGGGTTAATGAGGCCTGCTGGGGGTGGTTAACTGGCTGCCACTCTCCTAATCCAGGGATTGTTATGCAGCTGCACTAGGGTTGCCAATCCCCAGGTGGGGGCAGGGGATCCCCCGGTTTGGAGGCCCTCCCCCCGCTTCAGGGTTGTCAGAAAGTGGGGGGAGGGGAGGGAAATGTCTGCTGGGAACTCTATTATTCCCTAGGGAGATTTATTCCCATAGAAAATCATGGAGAATTGATCTGGACATACGAACATATGAAGCTGCCTTATACTGAATCAGACCCTCGGTCCATCAAAGTCAGTATTGTCTTCTCAGACTGGCAGCAACTCTCCAGGGTCTCAAGCTGAGGATTTTCACACCTATTTGCCTGGACCCTTTTTTGGAGATGCCAGGGATTGAACCTGGGACCTTCTGCTTACCAAGCAGATGCTCTACCACTGAACCACCGTCCCTCCCCTAAATATCCCATCAGCATGGCCAATGGCTGGGGCTGATGGGAGTTGTAGGCAAAAAACATCTGGAGAGCTACCGTTGGCCACCCCTGCCCTACACCATTCTCCACCGAGCACCTCACATCCCAAGGTCCGCTTACGAAGTCCACTTGTGGAGAGGGTGGGATAGAAATTTAAACAAACAAACAAACAAGGTATACTGCCTCTGAAAATGGAGGTTCCATTGAGCTACCACAGCTAATAGTCCTCAACAAAGCTTACCCTCAACAAAAGGGTTGAATCCCTTTTTAAAACTGATACTGTCACATCTTGCTGTGGAGAATTCCATCAGCTACAGATGCATTACATGAAAAAGCATTGCCTGAATTCTAAGATGCACTAATATTGGAGGGGGGGGGGGTGTCTCGTATCTGTAGTCTGCAGAACAGCTGTAATACGTGGGGATCCCCAAGTCCCACCAGGAGGCTGGCATCCCTTGGATTATAACTGGTCTCCGGACTACAGAAGTCAGTTTCCCTTGAGAAAATGGTGGATTCAGAGGGCTCCGTGGCCTTATACCCTGATGAGGTTCCTTCCCTCCCGAAACTCCACCCTCTACCCGAAATCTCCAGGAATTTCCCAACCTGGTGTCAGAACTTGTATCTTTACTGCTGGTTCCCTATAATGTGACCAATGCTGCAATGTATTTTTACTATGACTTAGAGCTGCTTTGTTACTGAACCAAACTGACTCCATGTTGTAACCCTTGCTTGACCCAAAGTGCCTGAATAGTAATTAACCTTGCCCCACTGGTATCCAAAATATTTGGGGCTGTAGAATGAGTTATGTTATGTCTCTGCACATTCTCACACTGGGACCCTTTGAAGCCGAGCAGCATGGCCTTCGGAGTAGGGAGGCATCCTCTCTACTGATAGTGATGGTGAGAAGACAGATGTGCCTGTAACGGTGTGAATTGTGGCTTTGTGAGATGTTTGCTTTATGTGTATAAAATTGTGCTGGTGCTGGCTCTCGCCATCACTGTTATCTTGCCTCTTCCAGTGCTTAGTTCTCTTCAATAAAATCCTAACTTTGTAACCAAGTATGGGATCCGTTTGAAGTTCTTAAGTTCTGACATTATAACAGTGATCCCATTGTTCGTGGCTTATCTGTACTGGAGGCTTGGCCCGATGGCGGCAAAAGTGCCAGACGACGGAGAGCCCACCACCCCAATAGAGGACCCGCCGCTCGACCCAAATGTGACGGGGGTCCGGCGCAAGATTAAGGTCCCGGCGCCTTTCTCGGTCGACGCCGCGTTCCCGGCCCCGCGAACCTGGAGCCCACGGAAGTCCACGGCAGCAATCGACGCCGCGGAGCAGCGGTACCGAAGCATGCTGGGCGAAGGGGGAGCCGGAGACGGCGACGGCGACCAAGAGGAGGGCCCGGAGCCCCGAGGGGGAGACGACCAGATCCGGACCCTCCGCAACGACTTATTTGACTGGGTTCGGGAGATACACGACGACGTGCATCGATCCCGCGTGACGATGGCCGAGGAGTTGCAGCAGAACCTGGGCGCGATCTACGACCAGCTCCGCACCTTGCAAACTGCGGTCCTGGGAGTCCCGATTGGAGGGCTACCACTGGGGCAACCGCCCGTAGCCCCGCCGGCTCCGCCGGCCCCAGCGCCGCAAGCTCCGGCCGCCCCGGCGCCGCCGGCTCCACCTGCCCCGTCACCACCAGCCCCGCTGGCCCCGGCTGCCCCGGCGCTGCCGGCCCTGCCCGCTCCAGGGGCCCCGGCGCCACCCGCCCCGATCCTGCCGGTTCTACCGGGCCCCGCGCCGCCGCCGGGGGCGCCACGAGCCCCGGGGGGGGGCCGAGGGTCGAGGAAGAGAATTGAAGATTACTTTCGATGGGAATCCGGAGGACGTGGAGTATTTTACCATACAGTGCGACACGTTCTTCACCCACTGGGGTGCGGATTACCCGACCGAAGCCAGCCGAGTGTACCACATCGCGTCCCGACTGAGAGGCGCGGCCCGCAAGTGGTACGTCGGGCTTTTTATGGGAAGAAAACCCGAACTAGCCACGGTGGCGGGGTTCCTGCACGCGATGCTCCGCCAGTATGGCGATCCCCTACGGGAGGAGAAGGCGGTCGCCGCCCTTCAGCGCATAGAGCAAGGCAACCGCTCCACCCGCGAGTATGCCACCGAGTTCCTGGGGTACTGCGCGGCGGCGAGGGGATGGAACGAGGTCATGAAATATACCGCGTTCATCAATGGTCTGAACCCGACAATCCTCGACCGCTGCTACAGTCAAGGGAGACCCGACACGTTGGTCGGATGGATCCAGCTGGCCGGAGAGGTAGAGACCAACCTCCAACATGTGGGGATGCGACGGCAGCAGCTGGCAAAGAAGGCGGCGAAGCTCACACCTACTAAATCCGAAGGGAGGAAGACACCGGCGACCTCCACCCCGTCTCCCGCTCGCAAGTGCTTCAAATGCGGAGACCCAAATCATCTCGCTGCCAACTGCCCAGTGAAAGTGGGTGCCACCCCACCCACGGCGAAGACAACTACCCCGGGGCCGAAGAAGAAAAAGAGCGGCCGCTCGAAGGAGCCCAGCCGGGGTTCTTAAGTTCTGACACCTGGAATTGCAACCCTATCTCCAATCTTCAGAAATCAGTTCCTCTGGAGAAAATGGCCGCTTTGGAGGGTAGACTTTAAGTCATCACACCTTGCTGTGATCCCGCTCTTCCCTATAGCCTACTCTCCTCAGGCTCCACCCCCCCCAAATCTCCATGAATTTCCCAACCTGGATCTGGCAACCCTGTGTGGGTGCTTTTAAGATTGGAGGGTTACCATGACCCTGTTTGATGAGCATGGCTGGCCAGCCAATGAGACTTAAAGATATACTCTATGAGAGGACCACTGGCCATCTCCAATCAATCCCATGAGCTTCCAGAGTGTCCATCTCAAAACCTGGGTCAACCCTGGGCATGCTCTTGAACTGGCAACGTGACAAAAACCGCAGAAGCAAAGTGTAGAATATGTACTCTAACAATCAGGGCTTTTTTTGTAGCAGAAACTCTATTGCATATTAGGCCACACACCCCTGATGTAACCAATCCTCCAAGAGCTTCCAGTAGGCCCTGCAATAAGAGCCGTGCAAGCTCTCGGAGGATTGGCTACATCAGGGGTGTGTGGCCTAATATGCAAAGGAGTTCCTGCTGCAAAAAAAAAGCCCTGCTAGCAATCGTCGTGGGGGCAGGCATTGTGTTTCTCAGACTTCTGGAAATGCGCATCGGAGGAGATGGCAGAAAAAGGTGACTACCATGTGAACGCATGAAGCTGCTTTACACTGAATCAGACCCTTGGTCTATCAAGGTTAGTTTTGTCTGCTCTGATTGACAGCTGCTCTCCTGGGTCTCAGGCTAAGGTTGCCAAGTCCCATGCAAGAACTATCTGGGGACTTTGGGGGTGGAGCCAGGAGACTTTGGCGGTCGAGCCAGGAACAAGGGTGTGACAAGCACTGAAGGACTTTCTTGAACACTGAAGGAAGTTCTGGCCATCACATTGAAAGGGACCATTCACCTTTTAAATGCCTCCCCTCCATTGGAAACCATGAAGGATAGGGGCACTTTCTTTGGGGGCTCATAGAATTGGACCCCATGGCCTGATCTTTTTGAAACTTGGAAGGTGTTTTGTAGAGAAACACTGGATGCTATGCTGCAATGTGGTATCTCTACCTCAAAAAACAGCCCCCCTGAGCCCCAGATACTCGCAGATCAATTCTTCTTTATACCCTATGGGTATTGGTCCCCATAGGGAATAATGGAGTGCCCGGCAGACATTTCCCTCCCCCCCCCTCTTTCTGATGACCCTGAAGCGGGGGGAGGGCCTCCAAACCGGGGGATCCCCTGCCCCCACCTGGGGATTTGCAACCCGATCTCAGGCAGAGGGGCCTTTCATCACATCACCTACTGACTGGTTCTTCCAACTGGAGGTGCTGGGGATTGAACCTGGGACCTTTTGCATGCCAAGCGGATGCTCTACCACTGAGCCACTGCCATGACAATCCTCAAAAACACTCCATGGTCTTGATGTGATCTATGAATTCAGAAACAGATTACTTGTTTTTGTTTTCATGACACATTAGGTTGGATCCATAGAATGGAGGAGGTCATTCTCATAAAGGGATTAGAACTGTAGTAGAATGGAATGACTCAGGAGGTTGTTTTTATAATAGAATAAGATCAGGACTTTTTTTTTTTTTTAGCAGGAATGTACAAGAACGCCGTTCCGGCTGGCTTGGCACCAGGGGGTGTGGCCTAATATGCGAATGAGTTCCTGCCAGGATTTTTCTACAATAAAAGCCCTGAGTGAAACAATGGTAACATCAGCGGGTGTGGCCTAATATGCAAACAGGTTCCTGATGGACTTTTTTCTACAAACAAAGCCCTGAATAAGATTGCTGAGATTGTAGTATCCGGCAGTGTTTATTGTAGGGAAAAACCTGCCGTTACCACATTTGTGATTTACTTGTATGGGACTAAAAAATACCCTCCATTGTTTGTTTGTTTTTTGTGGCAGAAGACATTGGGTTATTTTCCCATTTTTTTTGTGGGGGAAAATATTAGAAAGTTTGTCAAACCTTGGAAAAAAGGAAAGGCCCCCCTGTGCAAGCACCAGTAGTTTCCGACTCTGGGGTGACGTTGCTTTCACAACGTTTTCACGGCAGACTTTTTAAAGGGCGGTTTGCCATTGCCTTCCCCAGTCTTTTACAAGTCAAACCTTAGAATTCAGCAAAATTGTCACAGGAGGTTTGAACAATGGAGCCCAGAAGCAATTATTTGGCAGCGAGGTGGGGGGGTAAGAAAGAAAGAGCACAATAACATTTAGAGGTTCTGCAGCTCCACTCCTGTGAGCTGCCGCCCCAATTGACGCTGCTCAGGGTTTGAATTCAACAGGAGCTCACAGGAGCACAGCTCCTGAACATCCAGCCAGGGCCTGCATGCAACGGGAAATTCTCTCCCTGCTGTAAACAGATCCCGGGGCATATGCAAATGAATATGCTATTGAGCTCCTTTACCTTTTTTCCTACAAAACGATCCCTGGGCTTGCTTATAGGGTTGCCAAACTCCATGTGGCACTCGGAGATCGTCTGCTATTACCATGTGTCTCCAAAAGGTCAACATCAGTTCCCCTGGAGAAAATGGCTGCTTTGGAGGGTGGGGCATTATACTCTGCTGAGGTGCATTATACTCTGCTGAGGTCCCTCCCCCCCCCATACCCTGCCCTCCCCAGGCTCCAACTCTCAAATTTCCAGGTATTCCCTGACCCAGAGCTGGCAACCCAAATGATCAAGTACTAGCAAGACAATTCTGACGTTATACCTTACTCCCCCACCCCGCCTTTATACAAATGTATTCTTGAGATCTGGCACTTAGCAGCTGTCATTGTGAAAAGATCGGCGTAACGATAGCACTCATTTCTGAGGGAAATAAAAATAAATAATAAAAACCTCCCACGTGTCCCCTGGGAAAAGCAATAAGAATAATAAAATGTACTTGAAAATCCTGGCCACTGAAAACCGCTTTCAAGAATAATTATACAGCGACTGAATTAAATGACCGGAAGGAAAGGAATTCAGAATTAAGACTCGGTGTGTTTTTGCTGACAGTGCTGACCTTAATTCAGCGCACTCTCTTGACAGCGAAAGAATCTGGCTTTAGGCTTTTCAGCTTCAATTTTCTTATCTTTTGGTAGGCTTTTAGGACGAATTCTCCCGGTTACTGAGTGATGGGTTTCTGGGGCTTGAATATTTCATTATTTCTTAATGAAATTTTGGGCGGGGGAAGAGAGTTGGTCCACGAATTATTACCGGGGATAAAAATGACAGGGAAATCTGTTCCTCATTTGAGGCTCTGTGGAAGAACCCGGAGACCAGCAACTGCCTTTTCTAAGAAAATGGTTTAAGAGAATCCTTGCGTTCTGTGGCTTAAGCATTTATTTCTTTTGTCTCTTAGATACTTCTGGGAAAATAGGGTTTTCAGGTTATTAGAACAACACAAAAACCTAGCGTACCTGTTTGCCAGCCGCAAAGGAGGCAGGGAACAAACAATGAATGTTCTTTCTGCTCGCTGGGGAAAGGACCATTGCCTGTCTCTCAAGACTGGCAGAAGGAATCTTATTCAGCATCTTTTAAAGCTCTGAACTATTGGCCAGAGATGTTTAACACTGGGACTTTCCCAGGAAAACAAGACTATATGTAAAAATTTAAAATGTTTATTGGAGAGCAAGCCTGGCCTTTTGGATGCTTGCAAAATGGAGTGATGCAGGAAAACTGCCAAGCGGGGGAGATGCTGCTGCGAGCATTTCCTTCCCATGAATTTGTTAATGCGTCTTAATCCTGACCCTGTGGCACCCCCCCCCCTCACTAATTCCATGGCCTCCCATGACCAAAGCATTCTGAAAGCGGCCTTCTTTGTCCAGGGAGGGTTTTCATTTCAATGGGCAGCAACGCCGCAAAGACCACCGAACACATTCCGCTCATGACCTAAATACTGCTCGGGCTGCTGTAGAACCGAGCCATTTTTAGCAAAATAAGATCCAGGGACTAGCTTTCACAGATGGCTTTACGTTCCCCTCCAAAATGACAACGCTCCCCGTAAGATTTGCCATGAGAAATATCTGAAGCTTCAAGTCTGATTTGAGCGGTTTTTCAGACAAGGCAGCTAAATGGTTTGTTTTTAGTGCGCTGTTGCAAAACAAATCATTCTAACGCTTTCTATTTTGTCTTTGGGTATTTTACAAAATAAAATGGGCCAGCCACAAAATGGGCTGTTGGTGGAATATAAGCCTACCCAGAGCTGATTTTGACTGCTAGAATACAGAGCTGTGGAATAATGTGTCATGAGAGGAAATAGATCCCCCCCCCCCTTTTTAAATTTTGCTTCTTTATCAACCCTGTGAGTGTCATCACCCATTCCTTAGCCAGTCCTGAGGTAATTTTAAAACATATATATATACAGGCCACAGATTCAGTGGGAGCTCACAGGAGCACAGCTCCTGAACCTTTCTGAGAGTTCCACCTCCTTGTCCTTTGAATAGTAGCAGCTGCATAACAATCCCTGGATGAGCTCCACCACCTATTTTTCTACAAAATGACCGCTGCATATATATATATATATATATATATATATATATATATATATATATATATATATATATATATTTCAGAATGGCTACAGAATGAAAGCAAGACCTAATGCCAAAGTAGATGTCAAGAATGGATTAACTCACCCCACAATCATTATGTTGTGGTGTATCTTTCAAGAGAGCTGAAAATGCCAGATTAATTATTATACTTCTATTTATTATCAGTTTTGGAGGGTGTGATGTATCAGAAGATATGTGTGTGCGTATGTTGTAAATAAAAACCACTGGCTTATTTTAGCTGGACATATCTTGATATTCACAATTGATTTACCCTGAAGCCATTTGAGCAAAATCCGATGGCCCCTGACTATTAGGTGTTAAAAATGATTCCCTGTCAGCTGATGGAAAATGTGTTGTTGTGTTAGGTAACTACGTATAATATTCCAATTCTTGTTAGGAATATGATGGAAGTCAGAACTCCCATCTGAAATCATCCAGCCCCATGTAGATTTTGTGACCCTCTCGACACCCTAAGAGGTCAGTGTTGTCAAATCACCTTCATGGTTGGATCTCCCGAATGTGAGAATAGATTGGAGGAGGTTCACAAAACCCATTTGGAGTTGTCCACCTCAAAAGCAAATGTACACATTCATAAAAGCTCAAAATTCATTTTAATAGACATATATAAAAATAGAACTGATTAAACCTGTATAGGTTGTGTGTACGTGTGTGTGAACTGGAGGGAAAGAATGAATATCACATAATTGTAAAAATAATCACATTATTTTTAAGGATAAAGAAGTCGATGTTGTATAGGGTGGCATTTCTCTGTTCACTTTCTTTTCCCTATTGATACTTTTTAAAAAAATGTATATGATCCCCCCTCCCAAAGTTTAGAACTCTAATTTGAATATATCTTTTCCTCCAGTCAGAAATCAAGAAAAGGAATATAGGTTCTCTACAAATGTATGGATCTATTAATGAAACACTTGGAGAAAAACAAACTCCTATGTAGTTCTAAAATTCAGCAGGTTCCAATATTGTTTTAATTTGCTGGCTGTAAAAGACAAAGGGCCAATTGGTACAGAAGCATTTCTATCACAGTTTATCAGTTATATTAATTACAGCTATTAATATCTCACCCAGGGGGGGAAAAAGATTCGGAGAGGGGTGTCTCATCCTTGAGTCTCATCCATTTGGCATGACTGGATATCACGTAAAACTGGAGAATTTGCAAATAAAGGCTGAGAAAGGTAATGAGGAGAAACCAGTTCTGCTTCCCCCTCTCTATCTGTTTTTATATGTGTCACAATGATGTTTAGAAAGTGTCAAAATCACTCTTGTTGACGGTATCATTTTATACCATTTTTAACTTTATTTTAACAGCGCGTTCCTTGGGAGAATATTTTTTGGGGTGGGGAGGGGGAAAGGAAATATATGAGTCATGCATCTCTTTAGATCTGTCACAACCGCTGGATGAAAATTAGCCCGAGGAATTTTTTTTGTGTGTGGAGTAATCAGTATATTTACCACAATATTCTTATTTTTATAGGTCTGATTTTTCTTTACAGACGCGTTTAAAATTACATTCCTCTCTGTTCTTTTACCACCAGTGAGACGTGCAGATTCTATTATGTCATAATCTTCCTCAGCATCCAGGAATTTACATCTTTTATGCCTTAAAAATTAAGAAATGTAATGAAAACTGTCGCCTCTTCTGCTTGTATTAACGGTCTCAGAAGACTGTAAACCCTATAGAAGAGCTTGATTTACTAGTGATTTTTTTTTTTAAAAAAAGCCCATCAAACCTGAAATAGGTGATAGTGTAAAATAAGAAGGGGGGGGGGAGAATAATAAAGGAAAGACCCATAATCATCAACCAACAAGAGCAGAATGAGAGAGATGGGGGTGGGGGAGGATGAGGGGAAGGGAAGATCATCTAATCCTTGACTGCAGGATGGTTAAAAAGCAAAGAAGAATATAATCAAGTTTGGGACTCTGAGAAAAAAAAAAAGAGAGAGAGAGAGAGAGAGAGAAAATATCAAGCAGTCAAGTAGTTAATTGACTTTGCTTTAATCAGCCCAATGAATATTCATTAGTGTGCTAGTGTGCAGGGCCTAATCACGGGGGCCATGTTGCCCGCATTTAGCAAGCGCGCGATCAGCATTGTACATGCCTCAACAACTTCCCTTCCTGTCTGCACTGACATTAAATTTAGAGGCTTTACGCCTTCGGTAGCTCACAGTTAGCACTGATTGGCCCAGCTGCTCGACTCGAAAATGCCATAGCAACCCCTGGCTGGTTGCCTAGCAACTTCATTTTTTTTTTTTTTTTTGCAAAGGCCCAAGCCAGTAATCCATAGGCTTAGCATCGTAGAAAATATGGTTTCTGTGGGCGTGGATGGTTCATGGTTTGTGTACGTGCGCGTGCGATGGACTCCACTGGGGAAGAAGGTCAACCGTTTACGGTCCCGCTGTAAAGAACCGGGGCTTGCTCGTAACTTCACCCCTTAAGAACCGGTCACATTTTATAGGATGCTGTTTGTACTGTGCCGTATTTTTTATATTGTGACAACTCCCATAAGGTCTGCTCCAATGATAGGGGCTAATCCAACACGATAGCTTCGTACCAGGGTGGAAACCTTTTAGACAGAATCCTGAGATTCTGAGAGACACATGGGTTTCCATGGAGCCTTCATTGGCTAACCTGGCTAACATATCCTAGTTGAGAATAACCCATTTGCTTTTCTATACTCAGTGAGTAGTAGACATCATGGATATCTATTTCTTTCAGTACCAGAGGCAGAATGTCTCTTTCCGGGGCTTTTTTTTGTAGCAGGAACTCTTTTGCATATTAGGCCACACACCCCTGATGTAGCCAACCCTCCAAGAGCTTACAGTAGGCCCTGTAACAAGAGCCCTGTAAGCTCTTGGAAGATTGGCTACATCAGAGGTGTGTGGCCAAATATGCAAAGCCCTGTCTCTGTCTATCAGTTGCTGGGGAATCACAGGTGGGAGGATGCCATTGCAGTCAAATGGCTTGTGGCCTTCCTAGAGCAGCTGGTTGACCACTGTGCCTAGATTGTTGGACTTGGGAGAGACTGTGGCTTAGTGGTAGAGCATCTGTTTGGCATGCAGAAAGTCCCAGGTTCAACTCCTGGCATCTTCAGTTAAACCATCAGGCAGTAGGAGATGTGAAAGACCTCAGCCTGAGACCCTGAAGAGCTATTACCCATCTGAGAGTGGACAATATTGACTTCGATGCACTAATGGCCTGCCCAGTGGAAGGTAATTTCACACTTTCATGTGCCTTGATGGAATCTTTGGTCTGATTCAGTATGGCTCTTCTTATGTTCTGATGTTCTCTTGATCAACATTGTTTTTTTACACATATCAGCGACTTCACAGAATGCAAATGTCCACGATTCAAAATTCTGGGCTAAGAAAATCTAGATTGTGCAACCTATACATGTAATGAACGTTAAGCAGATGTATGTATTGAGATTTCACCTGATTTTGACCACTTATGGAATCTTAAGGGCTAGAAACATAACCAGTTGCCACCACTCAATCCCCCAAGAGCGTACAAGGCTCTTGTTACAGGGCCTCCTATAAACTCCAGGAGGATTGGCTATATCAGGGATGTGTGGCCTAATATGCAAAGGAGTTCCTGCTACAAAAAAACCTGGAATCTTAAGTGCTATGAAGATTGACATTCTCAGGCTACTAAATGAACTTCTGGGCAACATATGATGGGGTGGCCAAATACCTGAAGCCTTGTGTTAAATACTGGGTTAGATGCATAGATGTTCAAACAGGAACATGCTTTATTGATAGATAGATAGATAGATAGATAGATAGATAGATAGATAGATAGATAGATAGATAGATAGATAGATAGATAGATAGATTTATTGTCATTGTTCTCAAAAAAGAAAATGAGAGCAACGAAATGAGGTGCTCTTCCACAAACATACCAACACATCAACACCCACAAAAGGACATATACATAGACTATTTAAATACATCTAAAAACACATAACCATTCATAACCCTGCATTTAGCTTAACCACGGCACTTGGATAGAAGCTGCCCTTGAATCTATTTGTCTTTGCCTTCAACACTCTGGAAGATAACTCTGGAAGAAGACAAGATGGTGGGGTGGGGCTGCGACCGACCCTGCTTATAAGCATGCAAAAGACCCCCCCCCCCAGATCCCCATACCAAATCACGACAGTCAATCTTCACGCCAAAACTGCTCATTGGTTCCTGCTTACAGTCCAGGTCTCAAAGGTGTAGCAAGGAGTCTCTTGCCCGCTACTGTCTGGGCGCGTGAAAGCATCTCGCCAAACATAGAGTCCAGTACACAACACCTTGTTAGCAACTTCCATTTTTTCAATAGAAAAATAACTTAAGTCTTGTTTCTTTCCCTTCCATTGTTTGAAATCTCTCTCTCTCTCTCTCTTTTTTTGCCTTTGTTTGATGCATTTATTAAGACAGGGGTTCCCTAGCCTTTTTTAAAAAACTTGTGGGCACATTTGGAATTCTGATACAAGATGGTGGGCACAACTACAAAATGGCTGCCATAGGGGGAGGAGCCACACACACAGAGGAAGCTGAAGAGCAGCGGAAAAGATGACCCTGTGCACCAGTTATGATCCACAGGTCAACCCTTCCTAACTGTTCCTCTGCACATGCTTGTGCACATTTCTCCACTAGAGCCAGTTTGGTGTAGTGGTTAAGTTCACGGACTCGGATCTGGGAGAACTGAGTTTGATTCCCCACTCCTCCACATAAAGCCAGCTGACTGACTTTGGGTCAGCCACAGTTCTCTCTGAGCTCTCATCTCAAGAGCAGTTCACTGAGAGCTCTCAGCCCCACCTACCTCACAGGGTGTCTGCTGTGGGGAGAGGAAGGGAAAGGAGATTGTAAGCCACTCTGAGTGAAAGGCAGGGTATAAATCCAGTTGTCGTCTCCTCCTCCTCTTCCTCCTCCTCCTCTTCTTCTTTTTCTTCTTCATACTTCTGTGAGGTGAGATGAGTAAGGTTTCTTTCTAACAGTTGTGTAGAAAGAGGGGTCAGGCTTCTATTTGGTTTGAAGGATTTTCAGTTGTGTTTGAGCTTTTTGTTGACTAATGTTGCTGGGTGGATTATTTCTTTTGGGTTTGGTGACTGATGTTTATGAGTGGATCATTCTTTTTGTGTGTGGGGGGGATGTCTGCTTGTGATTTCATTATCGACGTCCATTCATTAATGTAGGATATCTTGTGCTCATTATTTTTTGGGGAAAGGCAAGTTACAAATATTTTAAATCACTGAATGAACAAATTGGCTTAAATGAAGAAAGTGAAAAGGATCAGCTGATCAGGAGCAGGGCTTTTTTTGTAGCAGGAACAACTTTGCATATTAGGCCACACACCCCTGATGTAGCCAAGCCTCCAAAAGCTTACAGGGCAAATGACCTGCTTGTGTCTGTGTTGGGTTGCCACTGGCATAGAGGTGGGTAGGGCTTGTTTTGTAGCAGGAACTCCTTTGCATATTAGGCCACACCTTTCTAATGTTTCCCCCCATAAAAAATGGAAAAATAGCCAAAACATATAAAGCAGACAGATGGAAATCTTCATCAATCTGCGGGGGCCACATAGGAGAAAGTCATTTAAAAAGTATGATGGGAGTAAAGTTTAATGCAGGGCTTTTTTTTGTAGCAGGAACTCCTTTGCATATTAGGCCACACCTCCCTGATGTAGCGAATCCTCCAAGAGCTTATAGTAGGCCCTGTAAGAAGAGCCCTGTAAGCTCTTGGAGGATTGGCTACATCAGGGAGGTGTGGAAGCTTCTCGGTTCTGGTGTTAGCCGATGGTTCGCAAGGCTTGTTGTGATTTGTTAGCACGGTATCGTTTGTGAAGGAGGAACGCACACACAACACAGACAAGAAACACGGGTCAACAGAAATGATACCGTTTGTGCCAATATTTGGGGCAAATATGTATACATATTTATATAAGACAAACGCAGGCAAGAAAAGCCAGGATTATATCTATCCATTCTATCTCTGTCTCAGCCTCGGAAATGTGGCAGCTCTGTTCAAAACGAGTGTTTTGCTCCTGGTCAATGGGTTGCTCCGTGCTTGAAAATTGTGGCGTGTGCTGCTTTGAAGGGTGGTTTGCCGGTTCAGGGTTCACTTCTACTGCCCTGCAAATCCGGTTCAAGAAGAACAAAAGCAGCCTGTTTATCGGAGAAGAGAAGGGAAATAAAAAAAACATTCTGACCGGTGGGTTCGCGTTTCTCATCATAGGCGGAACATTTCCATGAGTTAACTATTGCTTGGGATTGCTGCCCGGCAGCTTTTGCTGCTCCAGAAGATAGCTTCTATTGTTCAGACATGATACTTCTTAATAGGCGACTGTATCGCAAACACAAGAGCTCCGTGGCGCAGAGTGATAAGCTGCAGTACTGTAGTCCAAGCTCTGTTCATGACCTGAGTTCAATCCCAGTGGAAGCTGGGTTCAGGTAGCCAGCTCAAGGTTGACTCAGCCTTCCAGCCTTCCAAGCTTGGTAAAATGAGGACCCAGCTTACTGAGGGTGAAGTGCAGATGACTGGGGAAGGCAGTGGCAAACCACCCCGTAAAAAGTCTGCTGTGAAAATGTCATGATATGATGTCACCCCAGAGTTAGAAATGACTGGTCCTTGCACAGGGGACAACCTTTACCTTTATCACGAACATGCATGCCTTCTACTGAATCAGACCCTTGGCCCATCATGGTTGGTACTGTCTAAGACTGGCAGCAGCTCTCCAGGGTCTCAGGCAGAGGTCTTTCACATCATCTTAGCTTGGAGAGGAGGCGGCTGAGAGGTGATATGATCACCATCTTCAAGTACTTGAAGGGCTGTCATATAGAGGATGGTGTGGAATTGTTTTCTGTCATATAGAGGATGGTGTGGAATTGTTTTCTGTGGCTCCGGGAAGGTAGGACCAGAACCAATAGGTTGAAATTGAATCAAAAGAGTTTCCAGCTCAACATTAGGAAGATTCCTCAGTGGAACAGGCTTCCTCCTCAGGAGGTGGTGGGCTCTCCTTCCTTGGAGGTTTTTAAACAGAGGCTAGATGGCCATCTGACAGCAATGAGGATCCTGTGAATTTAGGGGGAGGTATCTGTGAGTTTCCTCAGTGGAACAGGCTTCCTCAGGAGGTGGTGGGCTCTCCTTCCTTGGAGGTTTTTAAACAGAGGCTGGATGGCCATCTGACAGCAATGAAGATCCTGTGAATTTAGGGGGAGGTGTGAGTTTCCTGCATTGTGCAGGGGGTTGGACTAGATGACCCTAGAGGTCTCTTCCAACTCTATGATTCTATGATCTACAGCCTGATCGTTTGAACTTGAGAAGCTGGGGATCGAACCTGGGACCTTCCACATGCCAAGCAGAGGCTCTTCTCCTAAGCCACAGCCGCTCCCCATCATGGCTAGGCAACATCATAGTCATGATGGCATCCAGAGCTTTGATACCTAAATAGCCATCAGGGCAGTGTACTGGTTGAGCCAACTCTAGTCTTGGATTCTTGGATCCATTGACACATGAAGGCCCATCAAGGGCAGTATTGTTTACTCTGATTGGCAGAGAGTAGAAGTCTTGTCATCACCTGCTACCTGATATTACCTAATTTTTTTTAAGTTGGAGACACCAGGGGTCGAACCTGGGACCCTCTTCTTGGAACGCCAGAACCCATTCACCAGCTGCCAGTGTGCTGATTTATAATCCCAGCCATCAGAGGTTTTTTTCCACCAGATCTCACGAGAGTGGAGCTTCACTTGGGCTGGCCAGTGCTCTGACCGGCTCGACCCATCATGTGGCAGTCACGTGCTCCAAGTCCAGGTGGTGTGACCCAACATCAAATGCGCTCTTGCTGGACTTTTTCAACCAAAAAAACCACTATCAGTCACAAGAGATATACATATGTCTGCAGTGGAATAGAATTGCTGCTGTATGCTTGCCCTTTGCCTGCCTGTGAAGGGCAAACCACTGCCCTCAACCACCATCCCTCGCCCTTGAGAAACTGAGGAGTGGGAGAAGGAATGGCTGGGAAATAGCTTCTATAGTGACACTCTAGGAATTTCCCCATGTCTCTATAGCCTTTACAACAGAGCAGGGGAAATACTTAAAAGAGTGTCACCCAGAAGTGACATCATGTCCTCCCTAAACTCCCTAAGCCCTGAGCCCGCTTCGGTGGGGTAGGGCGGGATATAAATCGAACGAATGAAATTAAAAATAAAAATAAACTCCGTCAAGAACTGCCCTCAAAATCCCCCCAAGGGTTTCTAAGGCATGGCTGAAAATCTTGTCTGTGTGCTTTCACCTTGGAGCCTCTAGTCATAATCAAAACGAAAAGTGTCCCATTTTGGTCCAACAGTGATGCCCATAAAAACATAAAAGCAGAAAATACTTACAAAAGGCAAGACGCTCTTGCTCAAAGGCTCATAGCTGACAGGAGAGAACGGTGCAGAAAAGATGAAAAGCAATACATAGCAAATGACGCTAAGGTTGTTATCTGGCACTGTATTATGCACCCTCTTACTGACAAAGAAGAAGAGCTGGTTTTTATAACCCTCTTTTCTCTGCTTTAAGGAAGAAGAAGGAGAAGACTGCAGAGTTATACCCCGCCCTTCTCTCTGAATCAGAGTCTCTGAGCAGCTTACAATCTCCTATATCTTCTTTCCCCACAACAGACACCCTGTGAGGTGGGTGGGGCTGAGAGGACTCTCACAGCAGCTGCCCCTTTCAAGGATAACTCCTGAAATAGCTATAGCTAACCCAAGGCCATTCCAGCAGCTGCAAGTGGAGGAGTGGGGGAATCAAACCCGGTTCTCCCAGATAAGAGTCCGCATACGTAACCACTACACCAAACTGGCTCGAAGTCTCAAAGCGGCTTACAGTAACCTTCCCTTCCTCTCCCCACAACAGCTGCCTTGTGAGGTAGGTGGGACTGAGGGAGTTCTGAGAGAACTGGGACTGGCCCAAGGTCACTCAGCTGGCTTCATGTGGAGGAAGAGTGGGGAATCGGACTCGGTTCTCTAGATTAGAGTCTGCCACTCTTAACCATTATACCATGCAGGCTCTCAAACTATGCTGATGATGCTCAGGTTGGTTAGCAAAGCAGAGCAGGGCTTTTACAGCGGTGCTGCCTAATTTGTGGAACTCCTTCCTCAGGAGGATTTCTTCTTCTTCTTCTCACTTCAGAGGTTAGTGAGAGCCAGTTTGGTCTAGTGGTTAAGTGTGCGGACTCTTATCTGGGAGAACCGAGTTTAACTCTCTCTCTCTCTCTCTCTCTCACACACACACACACACACACAAAACACTGCTTTCACAGCTACTGGGAGTAGCCACATTGTTCTGCCTGCTCACCCCGCCCCCATTCAGCCTTAAAGACACAGACACACCATACAAAAAGGAAGCCTTTGCAAGCTTTCTCGTAGCATTCTGAAGGGGAAAGGCACATGGTAGCTGCGGGGGCGGAGCTTCCCCACCATTGGCCAGCTGACTGGGGACAGGAAGGAGTCTGGGAAAGTGGGAGAACTCCCACTGGAACCTGGGGATTGGCAAGCCTAGACTTCCGCATGGTACAGTGTCATAGAGCCCACCCTTCCAAGCAGCCATTTTCTCCAGGAGACTGATAAACACAACTGCTGAAATAATGGGAGCACAATGAGGCCCCAAGTATATGATAAACATTTTACACAGCTTTTTAATCTATAACTTATAGTAACCATATTTATTTGACCATTATTCCCATCCATGCAATAATAGAACACAGTCCCGTGAGAAATCCTCACTTGCTCTTCTTGGAAAAAGCGAAAAGAGTGACCATCCCTTCTCTCTTATCCTCCATGTTGGAGCGTTTAGCATTCATTATTTCTTGCTCCCACGGCAAACTTTTAAAAGCGATCCAACGGTACCATAGGAACCGATAATGTTCATTCTACAGGTAACTCGCTTCCACAGGTACAGATGAAGACTGAAATCTACAGCAAACAAATAAACACACATTCTGGTAAAAGGCGGTTTCGGCACAACTTTCTCAGCATTTCACAGTGACTTGAATCCTTATTTGAAGCCACAGGAATAAGTTTTACATGGAACCATGCTTTGTCTTGCTATCTGTTTCTTCTTTCCAGTCCTAAAGGCTCTTTTTTTCCTCCTCCAGGGGAGCTGATCTCTACCAATTGAAAATCAGTTGTAAAGGGGGAGATCTCCAGGCCCCACCTGGAGGATGGCAACCCTACCAAACTCTGAATGCCCTTTGATGGTTTCAACCCTTTATCTTTGGCTTATTAGACTGTGCTGGCCTGCCTTGGATTGCTTGGGGTTCCCCGCTTATCCTGTTTGCCATTTTTAGCCATTATTTCTGGGGTTAAATCCCATGGCTCCATTCCACTAATGGTGGTGCTTTGTTCTGGTTCATAGAGTAGGGGTGCCAGGACTAATTCAAGAAATAACTGGGGACTTTGGAGGTAGAGCCAGGAGACTTTGGGGGGATGGAGCCAGGAGCAAGGTTCTAACAAGCATCATGGAACACCAAAGGGAGTTCTGGCCACCACATTTAAAGGGAACGCGCACCTTTTAAATGCCTTCCCTCATTGGAAATAATTCAGGACAGAGGCACCTTCTTTTGGGGCTCATAGAATTGGACCCCCTGGCCCAATCCTTTCAAAACTTGGCAGGTTTTTTGAGGAGAGGCATTGGATAGTATGCGGGAACTTTGGTGCCTCTACCTCAAAAAACAGTCCCCCCAGAGTCCCCCCAGAGTCCCAGATACCAGCACATCAATTATCCATTATACCCTATAGGAATTGGTCTCTATAGAGAATAATGGAGTGCCCAGCAGACATTTCCCTCCCCTCCCCCCTGTTTTCTGATGACCCTGAAGTGCGGGGAGGGCCTTCAAACCAGGGGATCCCCTGCTGCCACCTGGGGATTGGCAACCCTATCATAGAGTCCACCCCCCCACACATACATACCCCTGCACTGCCATTGGAAGAGGTGAAGAGCATCCTGCCTCAGGAAAAACTCCTTGCGTCAGGAGAAAGTGCCACCGTTCGCCATGTGGATCGGGTCCAACTCCTGCTGCTTTATGAGCGGTCTGCTCCTTTATGCCTTTGGAGCTGAAGCTGGCTGCTGTTTTAGGATCATTTTGTGCTCCTTTTTGTTCCGGGTTCTGTCACTGCTGGTCCTGTGCTGTTGTTTTATGGCTTTATTGATTGATTTTTATTGTTCTATTATTGCCCGCCAACGGCTTGGAGTGTCACTTTCCTTGGACAGAAAAGTGGGAGACACGCTTTCTACAATAAAATAAAGCAATACAATAAAGCAACACACTTCTTCTTTTGTATATAACTTGGCAGTGCTGAGTAGCCATGGAAATGGGCGGCTCCTTGGAAATGATATTCTGTTCCTGAGAGCCAGTTTGGTGTGGTGGTTAAGTGTGCAGACTCTTATCTGGGAGAACCGGGTTTGATTCCCCACTCCTCCACTTGCACCTGCTGGGATGGCCTTGGGTCAGCCATAGCTCTGGCAGAGGTTGTCCTTGAAAGGGCAGCTGCTGGGAGAGCCCTCTCAGCCCCACCCACTTCACAGGGTGTCTGCTGTGGGGAAGGAAGGTAAAGGAGATTGTGAGCCGCTCTGAGACTCTTCGGAGCGGAGGGCGGGATATAAATCCAATATCTTCATTTACCTCACAGGGTGTCTGTTGTGGGGGAGGAAGGGAAAGGAGATTCTGAGCCGCTCTGAGACTCTTCGGAGTGGAGGACGGGATATAAAATCCAATATCTTCATCTACCTCACAGGGTGTCTGTTGTGGGGGGGGGGAAGGTAAAGGAGATTGTGAGCCGCTCTGAGACTCTTCGGAGTGGAGGGCGGGATATAAATCCAATATCTTCATCTACCTCACAGGGTGTCTGTTGTGTGTGTGTGTGGGGGGGGAAGGTAAAGGAGATTGTGAGCCGCTCTGAGACTCTTCGGAGTGGAGGGTGGGATATAAATCCAATATCTTCATCAACCTCACAGGGTGTCTATTGTGGGGGAGGAAGGGAAAGGATATTGTGAGCCGCTCTGAGACTCTTCGGAGTGGAGGGCGGGATATAAATCCAATATCTTCATCTACCTCACAGGGTGTCTGTTGTGGGGGGGGGAAGGTAAAGAAGATCGTGAGCCGCTCTGAGACTCTTCGGAGTGCAGGGCGAGATATAAATCCAATATCTTCTTCGTTTTCTTCTGATGTCAGCAGTTCTGGGCAGCTGAACTTTCCTTTCTGAGCATTCCCTTCCCCCGTTTCCCTTCCCTCATCATCAAACACCTCCTTCCAGGGTTTTTGTTTTTTTGTAGCAGGAATTCCTTTGACTATTAGGCCGCACCCCCCTGATGTAGCCATTAGCCAATCCTCCTGGAGTTTACAGTAGGCTCTGTAAGAAGAGCCCTGATGTAGCCAATCCTCCAAAAGCTTACAGGGCTCTTAGTACAGTGCCTACTGCAAGCTCTTGGAGGAGTGGCTACATAAGAGGGATGTGGCCTAATATGCAAAGGAGTTCCTGCTACATAAAAGTTGAAAAATTCCTGGAGATTTGGGGTGTGCAGAGCCTGAGGGGGGTGGTGGTCAAGGTTTGTGGAGGGGAGGGATCTCAGCTGCGTATAATGTAATGCAACCAGGGGTGGAATTCTAGCAGGAGCTCCTTTGCATATTAGGCCACACCCCCGTGATGTAGTCAATCCTCCAAGAGCTTACAAAAAAGAGCCTTGTAAGCTCTTGGAGGATTGGCTCGGGATGGAGCCTGAAGAGGACAACTTTGGGGATTTCCATGGGGCATGAAGCCACAAAGTCCACCTTCCACAATGGCCGCTGTCTCCAGTTGAACTAATCTCTGTCACTTGGAGATCAGTTGTAATCCCAGGAAATTTCCAGCCACCACCTAGAGGTTGGTAACCTCACTAAACCCCTGCTAGATCTGCGTTTTTCATTTCCTAGGCACTCTGGGGGAAGGTTCTGCTTTAATCATCCAGTTTGCGTTTCAGTACCAGCGGCAGGGCCTACAAGACCTTAGCGCAACAAAGTGAGCATAAAAATCAATGTGCCACCGTCAGCAAATGAGGCCGGCTTCCCTTTGACTTCCTCGTGTTCTCGGTCGCATCAAGCATGCTGTATGCAAATACCGAGGACTTAACCCCCTTCGGAGGCTGACGAGATAAGAATGAATCACAACGGCTCTGTGCCTGTGTCACCGAGAGACAGCAATGCTTTGGCATCCCGTTCTTTGTGCTGAGGTTTTGTTTGTTTCAAAGAGTCCCGTGGTGCAGAGTGTTAAAGCTGCGGTACTGCAGTCCTCAGCTCTGCTCACGACCTGAGTTCGATCCCTGGTGGAAGCTGGGTTTTCAGGTAGCTAGCTTGAGGTTGACTCCGCCTTCCATCCTTCCGAGGTCAGTAAAATGAGTACCCAGCTTGCCGGGGGGGGGGGGGGAGTGTAGAGGACTGGGGAAGGCCATGGCAAACCATCCTGTAAAAAGTCTGCCGTGAAAATGTTGTGAAAGCAACGTCACCCCAGAGTCGGAAACGACTGGTGCTTGCACAGGGGACCTTATCCTTTCCTTTTCCTTTTGTTTATTAGCAAATCAGAACCCAGGAGGCTGCAAATGGAAGCAGAGCTGGGCTAGGTTCAAGAACAGAGGTGGCCAAACAGTGGCTTGGGAGCCACGTGTGGCTCTTTCACACACATTGTGTGGCTCTCGAAGCCCCCACTGCCCTGTTAACTGGCTCGGAGAAGGCATTTCTCTCTTTAAATCACTTCTCCAAGTCAAGCCAGCCGGTGGCTTGGGGGAATGCATTTAAAGTTAAAGTTGCTTTCTTGCACCTCTCCCTCCCTCCTCCCACATCTGTTTGCCCTTCCTTCTTTCCTTCCCTCCCTCGAACATCTGATGTTCATATCTTGTGGCTCTCAAACATCTGACTTTTATCCTATGTGGCTTTTATTGTTAAGCAAGTTTGGCCACCCCTGTTCAAGATGCTTCAAAGCAGGGGTGGCCACTAGTTAACACTAGTTAACATTTACAAGCAGCTGTTGACTAAGATAGTATGCTGGCCACACTCTGTTTTTCTTGAGCTTGTGGGTTAAAAGGTAGGATTATCAAATGAACTTTTGTTTTAGGAAGAACAGTTGGAAGCTGTATTATCAGCTGCTGTCCAAACTAGCTCCCTAGGGCTCCTCACAAGCTGCATCAAGCAATGGACCACTGAAGGTAAATACAGAGGAGGAAGAGGAAGAAGAAGAATTGCAGATTTATACCTCGCCCTTTCCTCTGAATCAGAGACTCAGAGTGGCTTACAATCTTCTATATCTCCCCCCCCCCACAACAGACACCTTGTGAGGTGGGTGGGGCTGAGAGCTCTCTCCCAGAAGTTGCCCTTTCAAGGACAACTCCTGCGAGAGCTATGGCTGCCCCAAGGCCATTCCAGCAGGTGCAAGTGGAGGAGTGGGGAATCAAACCCGGTTCTCCCAGATAAGAGTCCACGCACTTAACCACTACACCAAACTGGTGTAGGAAAAGAAGAAAGAGGAGGAAAAAAGGAGGAGGAGGAAGAAAGAAGAAGAGTAGTAGAAATAGTAAGAGGAGGAGGCAGAAAAGAAAAAGAGTAGCAGCGGTAGAAGTTGGATTTACACCCCGCCCTTCACTTGGAGTCTCAGCATGGCTTACAATCTCCTTCCCTTCCTTTCCCCACAACAGACACCCTGTGAGGGAGTTGGGGCTGAGAGAACTGTGATTGACCCAAAGTCACCCAGCTGGCTGCACCCGGAGGAGGGAGGAATCAAACCCGGTTCTCTCAGATTAGAGTCTGCGCTCCTAACCACTATACCAAATTGACAGCTACCACAAAGCATTTCTCCTCTCATCAGGCAGATTACACTTGATACATCTGACTGTAATATATGGGTTCAGGGATCTCCATTCTGACTTTTATCTGACGAAGGGAGCTTTGATGCTCGAAAGCTTACGCCCTGGAAATCTTGCTGGTCTTTCTGATCACACAGGACTCAGATGTTGAGCTTCTACTGCAGACCAGCCTGGCTACCAACTGGAAGCTGAATAACGAACACAATTGTTTGAAATTCTCTCTTTCTCGCCGTACAAGAACTTGTGGACACTCCGTGAAATGAATTAGCAGTAGGCTTAGAAGTACTTCTTCACCCAGAGAGTAATTGTGGAATGCGCTGCTGCAGGACAGCTTCGAGAGGGGATTGGAGAAACATCTGGAGCAGAGATCAATCAGTAGCTATTAGCCACAACGGATAGAGGGGCAGCGATTGTAGGGGGCAGCAGCAGGAGGGCTTCTAGTATCCTGGCTCCACTGGTGGCACTGGGTTTTGACCACTGTGTGACACCGAGTGTTGGACTGGATGGACCACTGGCTTGATTCACAATGGCTTCCCTTATGTTCTTATATGAAGCAGAGGTTCATGAGTGGCTATTTGCTACAAGGGATAGAGGAAACACTCTGGGGCAGTGATGCTCTATATGCTTGGTGCTTGGTGGGGGGCCACAGTGGGAGGGCTTCTGAGCCTTACTGGTGGCCTTACTGGTGGACATTCTGATGGCACCTAGGTTTTGGCCACTGTGTGATGCAGAGTGCTGAGCTGGATGGGCCACTGGCCTGATCCAACATGGCTTCTCTTATGTTCTTATATAGAGTAGAGGTTCATGAGTGGCTATTAGCCACAAGGGATAGAGGAAACACTCTGTCTGGGGCAGTGATGCTCTGTCTTCTTGGTGATTGAGGGGCAACAATGGGAGTGCTTCTGGAATTCTGACCCTGCTGGTGGACCTCCTGATGGCACCTGGGTTTTGGTCATTGTATGGCACAGTGTTGGACTAGATAGACTGGCCTGATCTAACATGGTTTCTCTTATGTTCTTATATCAAGCAGAGATCCATGAGTGGCTATTACCCAGAAGGGATAGATAGAACACTCTGTCTGGGGCAGTGATGCTCTATATTCTTGGTGCTTGTGAGGGGGCACAGTGGAGGGCTTCTGAGGTTCTGGCCTCACAGGTGTACATTCTGATGGCACCTGGGTTTTGACCACTGTGTGATGCAGAGTGTTGAGCTAGATGGGCCACTGGCCTGATCCAACATGGCTTCTCTTATGTTCTCATATGGAGCAGAGGTCCATGAATGGCTATTAGCCACAAGGGATAGAGAGAACACTCTGTTTCGGGCAGTGATGTTCTGTATTTTTGGTGCTTAAGGGCAACAGCGGGAGGGCTTCTGGAATTCTGGCCCCACTGGTGGACCTCCTGATGGCTCCTGGGTTTTGGCCACCACGTGGCACAGAATGTTGGTCTAGATGGGCCACAGGCCTGATCCAACATGGCTTCTTTTACTATAATATAGCGGGTTCAGTGCAATTAGGAGACGAGGTTGCAGTGATCATAGCTCTTTATTGAGTTACAGCAAGGTAACCGCTGAACTAGAAGACTGCTTTACTGGGCCAACTATATACAGTTCAAGGTATATAGTGTTAGCATGCGATTGGGCCATTTGAACCAGCAGGGATCTGTGATTGGATCAGGGCAGCTGGGATTTGGATCCTGCTACCTATTGCTCCCCAGTCTCCCAAGCTCAGCCCTCACGGCTCCAATGAGCCAGGCAGGAATGAAACACAAAGTCCCATTTAGAGTCCACATACACAACACTTACGTTGTGTTCATTATTCAGTTTCCAGTTGGTAGCCAGGCTGGTCTACAGCCAGTTTGGTGTAGTGGTTAAGTGCATGGACTCTTATCCGGGAGAACCGGGTTTGATTCCCCACTCCTCCACTTGCACCTGCTAGCATGGCCTTGGGTCAGCCATAGCTCTGGCAGAGGTTGTCCTTGAAAGGGCAGCTGCTGTGAGAGCCCTCTCCAGCCCCACCCACCTCACAGGGTGTCTGTTGTGGGGGAGGAAGGGAAAGGAGATTGTGAGCCACTCTGAGTCTCTGATTCAGAGAGAAGGGCGGGGTATAAATCTGCAATTCTTCTTCTTAAATTTAGAATAGAGAATTATATATTTTAAAGTCCTCTGAAAATCAAAAGCCCAACCTGCTTTTGAAAAGAGTCTGCTTTGTTTTGCATGTATCTGCAACAGAAACTGAGCGCTCTTAATTGCCTTAACCAAGAATAGGTTTGTGATCCAACATGGCTTCGGAAGAAGGTTGACTCCATGTGCTGGAGCTGAAGACTGCTTTCTCAGGCTCCCCGCGCAGCCAGATGGCTTGTGAACCAGGCTCGTAGCCAGAAAAGTTTGGGTGGAGGGGCCCAGGTGAAAAAAAAAATGGTGGGGGGGCGCAGGGCTTGGCTGCTTCTTCCTGGTTCTGCTTTCGACCTCCACCTGCCCCTAGGCGAGGATCACTTCCCCCTACTCAAGGGAAAGCCCATGCCTGCCTGAGCAGCCTGCAGCAGGCCAGAGTCCGACTGTGGGGTGGGGAAGAACCGGAGGGGGGGGGGGAATGCTAACAGGGAAGAAGCCCCCCCACAACCTTGTCACACATAGTATGCGCATTTGCAGCGTTCCTACAAAACCAAATACATTGAAGGATCACAAGTGACTAATTTTCAGTCTGCTACGGCAGGCAGCTAAAATCCTTGTACTGAGAAATGATGCTTTCCCCCATGAATCGCTTGGCAGTCCGCGGAACAGTCAGCCGCTTACAGAAGTGGGACGGACCACTGATGGGCGGGGTTTATGCTCTTGGTCTCCCCTCTGCTCAGGCAGTAACATTTGTTACCGCTCTCAGCCCTCTAAGAAGGTCGGGTTGGAACGTGCTAATATAGCAGGGCGGAGCAAGATATAGTGGTGTGTTTCAGTCCTCAGCAAAGTCGCTGTCATTTTAACTAAGCCGCCAGTGCTGAGTGACAGCCGCCAAACAGTCATGCTGCGCTGAGCAGACTTTCATTTGTTGCTGAGGGCTTCAGGAAGCAGGGGCGTAGCTAGGGCTTTGGGGGCCTGGGGCCCAAGATTTATGTGGGCCCCCCTATGTGTGTGCACGCCGCCAGAAACAGGATATGATGTCACTTCCGGTGATGTCACTTCCGCAAGATGGCCACCACTTGCGAGGGAGCCCTGCTGGAAACAGGAAGTGATGTAACGCAGCTGGCCGGGAGGGAGGGAGGGCATCTTTTCAGCCTCTCGTACAAAAAACCGGTCTTGGGTACGCCTGCGCTAGGAATCTGTTCCCCTCTCTTCTTTCTGCCCGTCGGGCTCTCTTAGCCAGGGCAGCGAAGTCCAAGAAGGCACCTGTTCCTGCAGCTCCCGGCCCCGATGTAGCACGCTCTGCAACGGCCCCGTCCGGCCCCAACGCCCCGTCATTTTCTCCGGGCGGCGTGAGGTGTGTGCTGCTCCTTGCACAGAAGAGCCCAGCCACCGCGTTCTCTACGGAGACGAAATGCTGCGACGCCGAGTAATAACGTCATTTAATGCGCCGTGAGAAATTACTCAGGGCAGACGTGTTAGTGTGGTGAAAGAACGAGTCGGGCATAACTACATGTCCCAAGATGCTGTGGAGCTGCAAGACTAATGATCCATAAAGTGGGAAAACTACAAATCCCGACCACCTCAAGCGGAATTCGAGGGGGAAATACTACACAGTGAACAGATTGCATTGCCAAGGGACCCCCCTTGGCAATGCAGGGACCCCCCAGACCTGGGGCGACCCGCCCCCCCTCCCTACACCACTGTCAGGAAGGACATAAATCTCTTCCCCCTTTAGGATGCAAGTTGTTTGGCCCAACGGGCAACCACTTCCTCCTTCAGCCCGCTTGCCTTCCAGATCTTTGCTGCCGCCACCTCAGAGGCAGAGGATAGTTTGGGAAAGGGCCTGTGGTAGCACAGAGCCCCTGTTCATGCGGTCCCCAAGATGTCTGTGGCCTTCGCAGCCCCCAGGTGTTGTCACTCTCTCTCTCACTCTCCCCCTTGCTCTCTCTCGCTTTCTCTTGCTTCCCCCCCACACGCTGTTGCTCTCTCTCTCTTTCTTGCTCACCCTCTCACTGTCCCCCCCCCCCACCTCCGCTCAGCAGACCCTGCTCGGAAAGAAAGTGCGTCGGGTTCCTAGAGGGCGGCTCCAATGGAGGGGCCCTATAGAGGGAAGGGGGGTTTAAACAGAGGGACCGCCCCCCCCGTGCCCCTAATGTAGCTACGGGCCTGTCGTGAATGCTGAAAGCGGGAGGAGAAGGGATCTTTGAATCCATTGTGCTCTACTTAGCCAGACCAGAATAGTCCATAGGCGCTAACAAAAACTTTAGTTCAGCGCTATAACTGGCTATTATCTCACCTGAAGCAACTGCGGGGTGTCTAAAGTATCCAATTATTCAGGGCAAGGAGGAAATGAACCTTCAGGGTGTATCATTTTGTCAAACGCCTTCGATAGCGCAGCGAAGATTCTTCCTGACCCTGCAAACGTTCAACCTTGGCACAAAAAGCTAGGTCGGCGTAAGAAAATGGGTTACTTTATTCTCATGACCAAAACTTTGGCTTCTTTGGAGAGAGGGGATGCTACTGCTAAGGACCCTCTGTTGTGTCCAGACTCGGCTGGGCACCCTTCCACTCAACTTGGGGAGCACTTCTACCCCCTCCTCTCTAGGGTGGGGCTTCTCTTAATAGTCCTTTGCATATTAGGCCACACTAGGCTGGCCAATCCCCAGGTGGGGGGCAGGGGATCCCCCAGTTTGGGGGCCCTCCCCCTGCTTCAGGGTCATTAGAAAGGGAGGGGGAGGGGGAAATATCTGCTGGGCACTCCATTATTCCCTATGGAGACCGATTCCCATAGGGTATAATGGAGAATTGATCTGTGTGTACCTGGGGCTCTGGAGAGGCTGGTTTTTGAGATAGAGGCACCAAATTTGCAGCATAGCCTCCAGTGCCTCTCCCCGAAAGATCCTCCAAGTTTCAAAGAGACTGAACCAGGGGTCCAATTCTATGAGCCCCCAAAGAAGGTGCCCCTATTCTTCATTATTTCCAATAGGGGAAGGCATTTAAAAGGTGATGCCAGAACTCATTTTGGAGTCCAATTATGTTCGTTGCAGCCTTGTTTCTGGCTCCACCCCCAAAGTCTCCTGGCTCCACCCCCAAAGTCCCCAGATATTTCTTGAATTGGACCTGGAACCCTAGTCTACCTTCCAAAGCAGCCATATCCTCTAGTGATGGAAAACAAGCGGCAAAACAGTAATAAGCAAGGCAAGAAAAACAACTTAGTACAACTAGTAATTTTTTATCAAAGATTTCAGGTTTTCACGGCTGGTAACATCATTAGGGTTTGTAGAATCTTTCGGGCTCAAGTGCCGTGTTCTACTGGAGAAAGTTTTCCTTCCAGACGTTTCGTTCTCAGCTGCGGAGAACATCCTCAGTGGCGTTGCAACCGGAGCAGGCGCTCTGACCTTCTTGGCTGCTGTGCATTGAGAGGGGAGAACATCCTCAGTGGCGTTGCAGCCGGACTCAATGCACAGCAGCCAAGAAGGTCAGAGCGCCTGCTCCGGCTGCAACGCCACTGAGGATGTTCTCCGCAGCTGAGAACGAAACGTCTGGAAGGAAAACTTTCTCCAGTAGAACACGGCACTTGAGCCCGAAAGATTCTACAAACCCCAGTAATTTTTTAGCACAGCTTGTAACAAGCTAGTAATTTCCCCCCCCCCCAAAAAAAACAATTGAGCTGTCTCTATTTCTTATTTTTAACTTGTTTCTAATATAACATTGAGATATATACCCATTGAGAGATATACACAGTAATTAGATACCAAAATCCACAGCCAACAGTCTCAAAAATGGGCATGGCTCCATGTCATTCACCGTTTTCAGGAATAGTGGTTCATAAAAGTAGTTCATGGATGTGGCCACAATAATTCCAGATCTTTCAGAAAGAAAAATTCATAGGTGGAATCCACTTCCCAGCAGAAGTCAAGCTTCAAGGACAGAGAAGTCCTTTACCTGTTGTTCACTAGCTGAGCATACATTTTGCATATAAAAGCTTTCCCCACAAGCTGACCTTTCTCTAGATTCTGCGAAAATTCCGAATGACATCAAAGAATTCGTACTGCATTCTTACCAGGCACAAGCTCTCGTGGAACTGATCTCTGCAACCTGGAAGACCTGGTGTAATTCCACGAGATCGCTAGCCATCACCTGGTGACAGGTAATCCTGAATCAGCTTGAAAGTTAGAACTTTCCATTTCATCTCAGTCTCCTTATTTCGATAGGTTCTGAAAAGTAAAGCCACGTAGAAACCAATTTAAGAGGTAAGTATGGGGAGACGCTATAGCAGCCTTGTGAATGTTAGAACTTTGGTTGAATTTAATCAGGGCTTTTTTCTTTTGAGCAGGAATGCACAAGAATGCCGTTCTGGCTGGCTTGGCATCAGGGGGTGCGGCCTAATATGCAAATGAGTTCCTGCCAGATTTTTTTTCCTACAAAAAAGCCCTGACTTTAGTCTGAACTGGTGCTCCTAAGAATAATACTATAGAATTTGGGCTGTGAAGCCATTAGCTGAAGAAGGTCATAGGACTGAAACCAGTTCCTCTTGCTTTGGCGTTTTCTGGTGCACATTAATTTAATTTTTCAATTTATACCCCGCCCTTTCCCGCGAGTGGGCTCCGGGTGGCTTACATCGGACAGCTTCCAGTAGTGAACTACATTCGACCTGTGAACTTTAAGAACTGTTGCCAAAACAATATAAGGGCAATGAAACTGGGCTATATGAATACATTTTGGAAGGACTCGAGGTGTTTTCTTGGTTTGAATTATTGTTTATTATATTTTGTGACATGGAACCAATCTTTATATAAATGAATATTGCATAAAAGAGCAGATATAGACTGTATACTGTATTGCCACACGGTTCCATTTGTTGTTAATTTACATGTTGAACGGTGAGTTATTGTTAACATACAAAACGGCAGTGTGTTTCCTAGAGAGCAATGCAGAAAGCTATGGGATGGATGTCTCCCAAGAAGAAGGGAATTTGCCTTTGTTAGGACTATGACTATACCTTCTCTTTACTGATATCAAGGGAAGCATACCTCCATAAAAAGTTCAAACCATGACGGCAATCAGCGCAGAAGTTGCCAAAACAAAAGACATTTGGGGTGGTTGGCCATTGCCTAGCAACCCTGGACTTCTTTTTTGATCTCCCATCCAAATACTAACCAGGAACGGCCCTGCTTAACTTCCAAGACCTGATGTTCACAAAATTTCACAGGAACTCAACTCTTGATCTCCACTCTACCCAACATTTGAACCATCCTAATTCCTCCTCCCTTCATTCTCTCATTACCAAAGGATGGTTTTTTTGTTGTTCAGTCGCACAATCAAGTCCAACTCTTTGCGACCGCATGGACCATGTCACACCAGGCTCTCCTGTCTTCCACCATCCAGTTTGAGAGCCAGTTTGGTGACAGCCAGTTTGGTGTAGTGGTTAAGTGTGTGGACTCTTATCTGGGAGAACCAGGCTTGATTCCCCACTCCTCCACTTGCACCTGCTGGAATGGTCTTGGGTCAGCCATAGCTCTTGTAGGAGTTGTCCTTGAAAGGGCAGCTGCTGTGAGAGTCCTCACAAGGTGTCTGTTGTGGGGGAGGGAGATAAAGGAGATTGTGAGCCTCTCTGAGACTCTTCAGAGTGGAGGGCGGAATATAAATCCAATGTCATCTTCTTCTTCTTCTTCTTCTTCTTCTTCTTCTTCTTCTTCTTCTTCTTCTTCTTCTTCTTCTTCTTCTTCTTCTTCTTCTTCTTCTTCTTCTTCTTCTTCTTCTTCTTCAGCTCTAATAACCCAGCATGAAGTCCAGAGCCTGTCATTCCAAGCCCTGTAGATCCTGAAGGTGTTTGCTGTGGGGGAGGAAGATAAAGGAAATCGTAGGCCGTCTGAGACTCTGAGATTCAGAGTGAAGAGCAGGATATAAATCCAATATCTTCTTCTTTATCCTCCAAAGTCCACTCAAATTCATGTTAGTTACATCAGTAATGCTGTCCAGCCATCTCATCGTTTGCTGTCCCCTTCTTAAGAAAGAATTAGGGTAATAAAAAAGGGCGCCTTAAAGAGTCTACTTTGGTGGGCTGGAGTGATTCTCTTCTTTGATTCCCTATACTATCAGCGATAGTGTTGTAGAAGCTACACTCTCAAATGCAATCAAGTCCCCGAATTGTCTCTATATCTCTGCTGCCTCTGGTGGCCATGGGATTCCACTGCAAGTGCCATTTAGACAGCCAAGGGGAGGGGAAGCGGAGCTTACCTCACTTGACCTTCAAATTCTTCCACTGTGCGGTTCACAGAGAGAAAGGTGTGACGTGGAAACCCGAAAAAAAAAGAAAAGAAAGCAAAAGGGAGTGGGAATTAAAAACCCACACAGCCGTCTAGTGCACAGAGAACACCCCAGCCTTTTGTGGCTGTGTCACTGGAGAAAGCCTCTTGTAAAGTGCGCAACGCCATCGCTCGATGGGGCTGGTGGTGTTCCGCATGCATTCCGGTGACCCTTGGCATCTCTTTCTCCCTTCCTTTTGGCACGGCGGAGTCAATAAAATCTGATCGAGGCTTAGCAATCCTCAACAAAAGGAGAAGTGGTAGCAAGGAGGGGGGGGGAATGAATTGGCTTTTCAAGTGCTGGATCCGATCCAGCTCTCTGAGAAGCGGGGAGGGAGATTGGCAGTGCCAAGCTTTGAGTGGCGGGGCACTCGCGAGCAAAGTTGTTGGAAAGTCATCCCGTTGGCCTTCGCATGCCAGTTCCCACTTGTGATGCGACAGGAGGGTGCAGGACAGATTGGCAGGCGCCCGGTGCTTGTGGAAGGGGGAATGGATGGAGGAGATTGGCTTTGGAAGGGTGCCAAGATTCCGTGGCATTCTGCCACGAAAGCAGGGTGTTTCTTTTCTTTTCTTGTCTTTTCCCTTTTTTTTTTTTGGTCTTCTCCCCCTCCTCTTCTACCAAGCAGGCTGGCACGGAAAGTCTCGTTGAAAAGGATTTGACAGTTAGAACAACAGTCGATGGTTCGTTTTGTTGTTCCGGGCCTGGTTTGCCGGTCTAGCAGGATGAAAGACTCTATTAGGCGACTTGAGCCCCCTACGTTGGGTGTTTCGCTCCCTTTTGACCCGAGGTGCTTGAGGACAAAAGGAGACAACGGGCAACTTTTCAGGAAAGCCGAAAGGGAAGACAACCACTCGGAAGGGATGTCGAGGGTCTTCAAGCTCCACTTTCTGGTATGGAGTGGAACAGAACAGAGAAGGTGGAGGAAATTCTTTCAAGTAGGGTTGCCAAGTCCAATTCAAGAAATATCTGGGGACTTTGAGGGTGGAGCCAGGAGACTTTGGGGGTGCAGCCAGGAGCAAGGTTGTGACAAACAGAAATTGAACTCCAAAGGGAGTTCCGGCCATCACGTTGAAAGGGACCGCACACCTTTTAAATGCCTTCACTCCACTTAAAATAATGAAGGATTATTTTTTTTTGAGGCTTATAGAATTGGACCCCATGGCCCAATCCTTTTGAAACCTGGAGGGTGTTTTGAGAAGAGGAACTGGCTGCTATGCTGAAAATTTGGTGCTTCTACCTCAGAAACCAGCCCTCCCGGAGCCCCAGATGATCCCAGTTTAATTGTCTATAAGGAACAATAGAGTGCCCAGTGGACATTTCCCTCCCCCTCCCACATTTCCTGATGACCCTGAAGTGGGGGGAGGGCCTCCAAACTGGGGAATCCCCTGCCCCCCCCTGGGGATTGGCAACCCTACTTTCAAGGAACAGATGGGGAGGAGAGAGACAGGGAATCCAATGGGGAGGCACTCCGAGCGGCTTAAGTAAGACATGACAAGAATGGATTCTCCAGCATCAGGGATTATCACCAGACATCTTTCATAGTCCTGCAGACAGCAGGTGTAAGAGGAGAAAGCAGGGCTTTTTTTGTAGCAGGGACTCCTTTGCATATTAGGCCACACGCCCCTGATGTAGCCAATACAGGGCCTACTGTAAGCTCCATACGTGGGGGCCAGTCACTGACTCAGCCTATCCAACTTTGCAGGGGTGTCGTGCAGATGAAACAGGGGAAGGGAGAGCCATGTGTGCTGCCCTATCACACGTGGAGGAAGGAGAAGATAAAAGCGTACTGGGTGGGTGGGTGTGTTAAGTGCGGTCAAGTCACTTCCGACTTATGGTGACCTGATGAATTGATGACCTCTCGTCAACAGCCTTGCTCAGGCCTTGCAAACCGAGGGCTTTGGCTTCCTTGACTGACTCAATCTATTCCACGTTGAGTCTTCCTCGTTTCCTGCTGCCTTCAACTTTTCCTAGTCTTTTCCAGTGACTCTCATCTTCTCACAATGTGACCAAAGCACAATAGCCTCAGCTAAGTCCTTTTAGCTTCTAGAACTAGGGCTGCCAAGCTCTTGCCAGGGGTGGGGTATCCCCTGGTCTGGAGGGCTCCAACCCGCTGGCAAGGAGCAAGGCTGCTGGGGGGGATCCCCGCCCCCAAAGACCCCGTCGCCATGCTACATGCCTTGCGTGATGACATCACCCGGAAGTGATGTCATCATGCCAGGGACACTCTAGGAATCATACCTATGATACCATAGAGTTTTGTTGTGAATCCTAGAGCGTCCCCAGCGTGATGCTCTAGAGAGCGTGGTGAAACTCTGTGGTACCATGACATTTCATCGCAAGTCCTAGAGCGTCCCTGGTGTGACGTCCCCGGTGCAATGATGTCACTTCTGGGTGATGTCATTGGGCCATGCATGCAAAGTGCGCAAAAGAGAACAGTTCCCCGCTGTGATGGTGGAGGGACTTGGCAACCCTATCTAGAACCCACTTGTCTTTTTCGGCAGTCCATAGTGTCCATAAAACTGAATTCAGAGTGACTCCAAAGTGCAAATATGGATTGAATTCAGAGTGCAACCTGGTCCTTGCAGCTGGAGATAGTGGGAAATGAACTTGTGATCATCTGTATGCAAAGCATCAGGTCTTCCCCTGAGCCATGACCCCTCCCCTGTGTTCATATGATCTCAATTCTCTGGGTTTGTTCTGCAAAGGATCTACATTACGTCTCAATGACATCTCAGCCCCCTCCCAGATGCATGCAAGTGTGGATTACCTTCAGATGCCTTCTAAGACTGTGATTCTTCGAAGTTTTTCAAGGAGTTCTGAAAGGCACTGCTCTTCCTACTATGATACGATGATATCACCCGTGGATCATTTTCCCCGGTAACAGTGCACTGAAAGCACCAATCACAACGCGGCGGCATTCTAAACACTTACAAACATTATAAACACTTCACCGAAACAATCTGTAAAGCTGAGTACATAAGAAATTGCAGGTGTCTTGCCCTAAAACCGTGACTTCACACCAGCAGAGAGCTATGGTTTGACTAATGCGTGCACACACGGCATTCCATTCTGGGCATTAAGACTGAAAGACACAGATACGCACCCTGCCTTCCAGTTGCTCACAATACCGCTTGCTTACTCTCTCATTTTTCCCCAGCTTAGGAAAATAAATTCTTAATGGAAATAAGCACGGCTCTTTTTGTAGAAAAAGTCCAGCAGGAACTCATTTGGCCCTAACATCACCATTGTTTCACACAGGGCTTTTTTTTGTAGAAAAAGGCCAGCAGGAACGCATTTGCATATTAGGCCACACCCTCTGGTGCAGAGCCAGCCGGAATTCCATTCCTGTGTGTTCCTGCTAAAAAAAAAAGCCCTGGGAACAAGCAGCATGACAATGGCCTTTTCCACCCAAGGTTGTGAGCTCTGCTAGGAATGCGCATGTCCGTCAATTAGGATCCATGAAATCACTGTGCTGCCCCCTCATGTATATGCAAGGCTGCGTGTGTCTTTTTAAAGCCATTCTACTCAAAAAGATGGTAAGAGAGGAGATAATGAATGACCTGTCCGTCTCCAACCTGGGCCGGTTCACCCCTCCTTGGGCAATCTGGTGGGCCGTGGCTCTCTGTGGCTCGCCATATTGATGCCGAACTTAGTGTGGACACCTGATCGGCATAGCCCACTGCAGCCCAGAACTCCTGAGCTCACACAATCCGCTGGTCTCAGACCCTCCCGGCAGCTGGGATTACAGGTGTGCAGCATAGGGTTGCCAAGTCCAATTCAAGAAATATCTGGGGACTTTGGGGGTGGAGCCAGGAGACTTTGGGGGTGGAGCCAAGATCAAGGCTGTGACAAGCATAATTGAACTCCAAAGGGAGTTCTGAACATCACATTTAAAGGGACGGCACACCTTTTCAATGCCTTCCTTCTATAGGAAATAATGAAGGATAGGGGCACCTTCTTTTGGGGGCTCATAGAATTGGACCCCCTTGTCCAATCTTTTGGAAACTTGTGGGGTATTTTGGGGAGAGGCACTAGATGCTATACTGAAATTTTGGTGCCTCTACCCCAAAAAACAGCCCCCCCAGAGCCCCAGATACCCGCGGATCAATTCTCCATGATTTTCTATGGGAATAAATCTCCATAGGGAATAACAGAGTTCCCAGCAGACATTTCCCTCCCCTCCCCCCCCCCGCTTTCTGACAACCCTGAAGCGGGGGGAGGGCCTCCAAACCAGGGGATCCCCTGCCCCCACCTGGGGATTGGCAACCCTAGCGCAGCACCGGGCCCAACTAGTCCTTTCCAGTCAGTCTTGTCTGCTCATGAGATGACCACAGTATCAGAACCTCAAGTTTAATCATTTTAGCTTCAAGGGAGATCTCAGGCCTGATGTGTTCTGTGTGTATGTGTAAAGCCGGGCCCCAAACCCTTTTCAAGCCTTTGCACTCTTAAGGCAGCATGGCTGGCCTGGCCCCAGCCACAAAATGGCTGCCATAAAGTAACTGCCCCAGGAGGCACAGCCAGACACAAAATGGCTGCCGCAACTTACCTTCAGTCACACAGTGAAGACTATTGTGCTGTGACAGTAGTTGCTGCTGGAAAAATGTTGGTTTTTTTAAATCTCCACAGCCGAAAGAGTTATGTGATCTGAAGAGAAACCAGAGTATGTTTATAGTTTGTAGCATTTTATTTTATTATATAATTGTATTACCTCATACTTCCTACTACCTGGATTCCTATGAACAAATGCCTAATAAAGGTTTCCATTGGGGGGGGGGGACTCACTTTCTAAAAATATTGGTGGGCACCAGGAAATGTGACAGCAGGCACCAACGCCTCCCCATGGGTGCCACAGAGCTTGGAAGCCAGGTTCAGAGACTGGAAGCATAAGAACATAAGAGAAGCCATGTTGGATCAGGCCAACGGCCCATCAAGTCCAACCCTCTGTGTCACACAGTGGCAAAAAATGTTATATACACACATACACTCATGCATTCATGCATTGATCCAAATGTGAAGATTTTTCTCTGTGGCTCCATGGAATGTTATGTAAATAGAGAGTCCAGGCTGACGAAGAGTCGAGACCGCATCTGGAAGAGTGGTCCTGTTCTATTTATCTCTCTTTTGTGGTGAACTTAGCTGTGGATTTCCTGGTGCATCTTCTCTCATCTTCTAGACTTTTGATAATTTCGCCGGGATGATGTATAAGGAAGAGAAAGCTATGTGGATTCAACTGAAGCTGCATTTAAAGAGACAGTCACAGAAATCCAGGGAGGCAGCTATTATGTTATTAGTATGCACATACTGTGTCTTTGATATTATATGTTGTATGTATACTGAAGCTGAAGTTCAAATACTTTGGCCACCAAATGAGAAGGGAGCACTCCCTGGAGAAGATCCTGATGCTGGGAAAGACGGAAGGCAAAAGAAGAAGGGGACGGCAAAAGAAGAGATGTCTGGACAGCGTTACTGATGTAACTAACACGAATTTGAGCAGACTTCGGAGGATGGTAGAAGACAGCAGGACCTGGCGTGACTTTGTCCATGGGGTCGCAAAGAGTCGGGCTCGACTATGCGACTGAACAACAACAATCCATATATTAATATATTTAGTCTTTGGTGCAAGTCTGATTGACATTTTCCATTTTCTCTGGAGAAGCTGATCTCTGCCAGCCAGAGCTTTTTTTGTCGTAGGAGCTCCTTTGCATATTGGGCCACACACACCTGATGTAGCCAATCCTCCAAGAGCTTACAGTAGGCCCTGTAAGAAGAGCCTTGTCAGCTCTGGGAGGATTGGCTACATCAGGGAGGTGTGGCCTAATATGCAAAGGAGTTCCTGCTACAAAAAAAAGCCCTGCTGCCAGCTGGAGATCAGTTATCAAAGCATAAGATCTCCAGGCCCCACCTGGAAGCTGTGTGTACCCAAATTAGAGAATCACGGTGAAGAAAGGCAGGGGAGACAAAGCATAAAGCTGCCGTGATATCCAACCTCCAAAACATTAAACCAAGAGTCCAAAATTATACAAAAGTATCAAATATAATCGTTCCACAGTCAGTGAAGGCAATCCCTTTCCATCCCTCCAAGGAACGATATTTCATCAGGAATCCAATTCCTTCTTCTCAAGCAAATGAATGCCAGATACACGAAAATTGATGGTACAATGTTATGCAGTCAGCGATCCGTCAGGCATATTATGCAGTCGGCGATCCATCAGGCAACAGGATTGTACTATTGTTCCTGTTTCGCGTTAGCTTCTTCAAGTTTCTCACAATTAATATTCACATACTGGGTAAGATCGCCGTGAATTTCAAACACAGAGTAACACTCCAAAGGGGAGGGGAGGGAATGTTTTCTGGGCACTCCATTATACTCTATGGAGACTAATTCCCATAGGGTATAATGGAGAATCAGGGGCTCTGGAGGGGCTGTTTTTCGACGTAGAGGCACCACATTTTCAGGATAGCATCTGGTGCCACTCCTCAACACACGCACACACAAGTTTCCAAAAGATTGGGCCAGGAGGTCCAATTCTACGAGCACCCAAAGAAGGTGCCCCCATCCACCATTATTCGAAATGGAGGGAAGGCATTTAAAAGATGTGAGGTCCCTTTAAATGTGATGGCCAGAACTTCCTTTAGAGTTCAATCATGTTTGTGACACCCTTGCTCCTGGCTCCACCCCCAAAGTCTCCTGACTCCACCCCCAAAGTCCTCAGATATCTCTTGAGTCGGACCTGGCAACTCTATCTGCTTTCTTCATCAGTAGAATGCAGGACTGCAATAATAGTGGTCGGTGACAGTATTTGCTTTCCTTTCAAGGTTCCTTGCTTGCATTATTTATCCCAGAAAATAGTGAGTATTATCACACACACACACACACACACACACACAAAGAAGCTTGGGACAGGGAGGCGGGTGGATCTCTTCCTAGATCTCTGGGCAGAAGTTTACTAGAGCTAACCGGTCTTAACCGTGTCACCTCCCATGGCTTGGGGACACATTTGTTACTTTAAAAATTAATCCTGCTTTCAGCGGGATTAACCGTGGAACATCCCCTTAACTACAGGCACAGAAGATTAAGGCAGATGCTGCGCGACGGGGATGCGCCAGGCTCAGAAGAACAGATTTTGCCCTGATTAAGAAATGTCTTGGTTTGCTGGGAGGCTGTTTAAAAATAAATAAATAAAAAGGAGAGAGGGAAGGAAGTAAAATGAGTGGCAGGTGAGGGGGTAAGAATTGAAGGCCGGCCACAAAGCAGAACGAGAAAAACCAAACCATGGGGCGGAACTTACCTTTCTTGTAGGAGCACAAAGAGTTGTCTGTGACCCTCATGCCAGTTGCTTACCTGTGGTGTGGCCCCTAAACAAAAGTGTGTGTGTGTGTTAAGCAGGAAGTCGTTTGTAGAAAAAGCCCAGCTAGAGCTCATTTGCATATTAGGCCACACCCCCTGACATCACCATTGTTCCACATAGGGCTTTTGGGTAGAAAAAAAGCAGCAACTCATTTGCATATTAGGCCACACCCCCTGATGCCAAGCCAGCTGGAACTGCGTTCCTCTGCATTCCTGCTCAAAAAAAGCGCTTGTGTTAAGTGTGGTGAAATCACTTGTGATTTGCGGGTGTGTTTAATGGGGCTATAAATGCAAAGTTG
>NC_083224.1:20602759-20670259 GCF_032191835.1 Heteronotia binoei | reverse complement strand
TTGTAATATATAAAGAAATAATTATACAACTCACGGCCTGGTTGCCAACAGGCCATGGACCGGAACCAGTCCATGGACCAGGGGTTGGGGACCCCTGCACTAAAAGGAAGGACTAGTAGATTCAAGACCAAGGCGATTTTCAGGGCATAAGATGTCATCCACCCACTAAGGGCTCTTTTCAGGTTGCCCGGGAATATCTGGGGACTTTGGGGGTGCAGCCAGGTGCAAGGTGGTGATGCATGATTGACCTCCAAAGGGAGTTCTGGCCATCCCATTTAAAGGGACGGCACTCCTTTTAAATGTCTTCCTTCCATTGGAAATAATGGAGGATTGGGGCACTTTCTTTTGAGGGTCATAGAATTGGATCCCTTGGTCCAACCTTTTTGAAACTTGGGGGAGGGGTTTGAGGAGAGGCACCGGATGCTGTGCTGAAACTTTAGCGCCTCGATCTCAAAACACGCCCCCCCCCCTCGAGCCATGGATAGCCACAGATCAATTCTCCATTAGACCCTAGGAGGACTGGTCTCCATAGGGTATAACAGAGTGCCCAGTGGATATTCCTTCTCCTGGTTTCTGATAAACCTGAAGCGGGGGGAGGGCCTCCAAACCAGGAGGTCCCCTGCCACCAACTGGGGATTGGCAACTCTAGCATTAGCACAGGACACTGAAGTCTTAGGTAGGTTCAATTGGGCAGTTTGGCTGGGGAGTCCAGCAGTCAATGAGCGAGACCCAGCATGCTGTAGTGGTTAAGAGCAGAAACACAAACCGGGATCACAGCGTAAAACCCAGGCCTCAGATTCAGCAGGAGCTCACAGGAGTGCAGCTCCTGAACCTTTCTGAGGGTTCCCCCTCCTCCTCCCCACCTACCTTGTCCATTGAATAGTAGGTGCAGCTGCATAACAATCTCTGGATTAGGAGAGCGGGCAGCCAGGCAGCCACCAGGGGCTTTGCCACGCCCCCAGCAGCCCTCATTAACCCCTGGAGGAGCCCATACCACCCTTTCTCCACTTCTTATGTGATTTTGGGCGGGGGTGGCTTGCTGGCCTTTTGACTGGGGAGAGGGCGGACAAGGAGAGCCCCACGTTAGCGAGGCCTGCTTGGGCTGGTGGGATCTCTAGCCAGCCCAAGCAGGCCTTGCTTGTCTGGGGCTCTCCTTTCTTGCATTGGCTGGTGGAGGGGGTGGCATATGCTAATGAGTTATGCTACTGAGCTCTGCCACCTATTTTTCTACAAAATTACCCCTGGTGAAACCTAATATCATCCACCATGATTAGCGGCTACCGCATTTTATATTTCATAAAACTAAAAAGCATCGGAGAGCGTTTTGCTGGCGAGCAATAGAGCAGAAGGGCTTTGTGCCTGATTAAAGAAACCTTAATGGACTGGCTTGCCTCTTGGTGCAAAAACTGAGTTGTAAATAGGAGGGAAAGGATTTCTGGGGATGATCTGCTATGAATGACTTCTGAGGAAGATCAGGTATGAAACGGGCTTCTATCTAGATCGGGGGCGAGAGCCACATAGAAGAAATGCCGCAAGACAGGGAACATCAGAATCTTGAGAGCCACAAAACAGGAAGGGAGGGAGGGAGAAAGGAAGGGGTAGAAAGAAAGCAATTTTAACTTTAAATGCATTCTCCAAGCCTTCAGCTGGCCTGGCTTAGAAAAGTGATTTAAATGCCTTCTCCAAGCTAGCTGATGGGATAATAATAATAGCAATAATATTTTTTAATTTGTATCCCACCCTCCACCCAAAGCATGATGTTATGCATCGAACAGTTTTTCCGTGGCGACGGGATGGTGGGGGCTTAGGGAGCCACAGGGGGCGGTGCTTTCCCCGATGTTGTTCAACATCTACATGCGCCTCCTTGCCCAGATTGCCCAGAGGTATGGGTTGGGTTGTCACCAATATGCTGATGACACCCAGCTCTATCTACTCATGGACGGCCGGCCTGACTGTGTCCCAGAAAATATGGACCTGGCGTTACAAGCCGTGGCTAGATGGCTCAGGCTGAGTAGATTGAAACTAAACCCAGCGAAGACAGAGGTCCTTTGCTTGGGTTGAACATAAGAACATAAGAGAAGCCATGTTAGATCAGGCCAATGGCCCATCCAGTCCAACACTCTGTGTCACACAGTGGCAAAATTTTTTTATAAATATATATACACACACACACTATGTGGCTAATAGCCACTGATGGACCTCTGCTCCATATTTTTATCTATTGACGTGGTCAGGGAAGGGAAATTCCCCTACCAGCCTTTGACGGTGTGCCACTGACAATGGCACACAGGGTCAAGAGCTTGGGGGGTACTATTGGAGCCTGCCCTGACAATGGAGGCCCAAATAGCAGCCACTGCTAAGTCCGCATTCTTTCATCTTAGGCGGGCAAGGCGGCTGGCTCCTTTCCTGGAACACGATGATCTGGCAGCAGTGATCCATGCAACGGTCACCTCAAGGTTGGACTACTGTAATGCCCTCTACATGGGGCTGCTCCCGTGCCAAACCCAGAAGTTGCAGCTAGTGCGAAATGCCGCCGCCCGGCTGTTATTAGGGCTCCCCAGGTGGGAGCACATTCAGCCGGGGCTCTGGGGACTGCACTGGCTGCCAATAATATACCGGGTTCGGTACAAGGTGCTGGTTATTACCTTTAAAGCCCTATATGGCCTAGGACCTGCCTACCTTAGGGACCGTCTCTCCCCACATGTTCCCCAGAGAGTGCTTAGATCTGGTTCTCAAAATCTACTAACAATCCCCGGGCCGAAGGAGGCTCGTCTGAAGTCAATCAGGGACAGGGCCTTTTCGATTACAGCCCCTTGCTGGTGGAAGCAGCTACCGGAAGAGGTGAGGGCCCTGCGGGACCTTGGGCAGTTCCGCAGGGCCTGTAAGACGGTCCTCCTCCGGTTGGCATATAACTGACCGGTACCTGAAAAACCCCAAAGGAAGGTTGTAGGATAGCACATCGATAGATCGTTTTCTTGTTTTAACTGCTGTAAACTATTTAATGTATTTTAATATTCATTAATCTTATTGTTAGAATTTTATGTTGCGAGCCGCCCTGAGCCGCCTTGGTTGGGAGGGCGGGATATAAATCGAATAGATTAAAATGAAATGAATATGTGTGAAAGTCACATGCAGCTCCTGACCCACAGTTTGACCACCCCTGGATTATGCCTTAAAACAGTAGCAGCCTCTCTCCACTGTCCCTCTTTCCTCGAACGGCTATCCCAATATTCAGCGAGGATCATCTGAGCCAATCTCGATCCTCCAATCTTGCCCAGTCAGGTATTAATAATACACACCGGGTCAGCCACCTCATCCTGAACCAATTTCACTGATCTCGGGATGAAAGACAGATGAGTCGAGAAACCCTGGGGGGTGGGAGTGGGGGGGTCGTGGACTTCTTTTCATCTCGCTGCAACATCTAATTTACCCCCTGAACGTGTAAACAAAGTAAGGTGGAAGAGCATTTAGAGGTGGCTTGTTAAGCCAGGCTAAGTACTTCATAAACCGGCGACTGCCACTCCTGACTACCTAGCCAGCATAACCACATTCTGTGCAAAAGAGCACAAAACGATTGCTTGCACAAGTGATTCTAAATTAATTCAGTGTGACCGAGCTGAGACGTTTTACGACAATATTCTGGAACATTACTATGTCTTTGTCTGTCTGTCTATCATCTATCTGCCTATTCTTCATCATCATTATCTATCTATCTATCTATCTATCTATCTATCTATCTATCTATCTATCTATCTATCTATCTATCTATCTATCTATCTATCTATCTATCTATCTATCTATCTATCTATCTATCTATCTATCTATCTATCTGCTTTGATTTAAAATTCCGGGCTCATTAAATGCCCTTAAGAGAAATTTTCACATAATTTTTTCCCACTCTTATGAGCTTTTTCATAAAAGGACACACCTTTAAATCAAGTCACAGAACCAGATTGGTATCTTCAAAAAGAAGCTTCTATTCCCAAACACAATAAACAGTCATCCATTACTATGTTAATTTGGAAAGCAGGTCATGGGAAATTAAATTGCTTAAAATAGGTCACCAATTATAATTCTGCATTCTATTAAAACAAGCACATCTCTGAAATCTTTATTAGTTTATTTTAATTACAAGCACAAAAATATTCAGCGCTAAATGATTACCATTTGTGTGTTTTAAACTGGTCTGGGTACCCATCTTTTTAGCCCCCCCCCCCATATTTCTCCAACAATAAATTTAGAAGATCACATTTGCTTTAAGTTGTGTATATTTTTCTTAATTTATTTACTCAGAATTGTAATTTTTTTGTGATCAAGTTGCATTTGGAACCAAAACAGAGGCGGCGAGGAGGAGAATACACAGAATATTAAATATTGATGCGCTTTTAATTAGCTCACAATTGAAATGCTGGAAATATGGTGTCTCGAGGAGACCTATCAGCAAGCAACCCCTAAGAAACCATGTCTGTGTTATTACAGCATCAAAGAGTTGGAAGGAGCCATACAGGACGTCTAGTCGAACCCCCTGCTCAATGCAGGGTCAGCCTTGAGCATCCCTGACAAGTGTTTGTCTGGCCAAATGAAGTTGCCCTGGCAACAAGTCAAATGAAGTTGCCAGAACCCGATAGCCCAGGCGAGCCCGATCTCATCAGATCTTAGAAGTTAAGCAGGGCCAACACTGGGTAGTATTTGGATGGGAGACTTTCTTTGGCATACCAGGACAAGGAGGCAGAGACTGGGTAGGGTTGCCAATCCCCAGGTGGGTATGTAAATTAAAAAAAAACGCTAAGGGACACCATAAATTTTAAACAACAAAACAGTGTAATGTAGAGGTCGGTGGTGTTCTGACAAAGCTTGCACGTAGAACTTCAAATAGACAAGAGCATGTAGCAAAAAGACATTCACGGAAGACAGTTCAAAAACAAGGAGTAATAACATTCCACTATTTAGTTTGTGGAACTACAAGAAGCCCTTCCAAAGACATCTTTTCTAGATATCAAGACGTTTCATCCGTCTTTCTTCAGCTTGGAGGCTTATTTATCACTGGAACTCAATCTTTACGAAACATTCATAGGAGACCAACAAGGTTCAGAACATGTCTGTTAGATTTTCTGGTGGAGGCAGGGGATCCCCTGGTTTGGAGGCCCTTCCCCCGATTTAGGGTCATCAGAAAGCGGGGGGGGGAGAAAATGTTTGCTGGGCACTCCTTTATTCCTTATAGAGACTGATTCTCATTAGGGTATAATGGAGGGTTGATCTAGGAGTATCTGGGGCTCTGGGGGGGGGCTCTTTTTGAGGGAACAGCACCAAATTTGCAGCATAGCATCCAAAATCTCTCCTCAAAAGGCCCTCCGAGTTTCAAAAGGATTGAACAGAGGGACCCAATTCTATGAGACCCAAAAGAAGGTGCCCCTGTCCTTCATTATTTCCAATGGAGGGAAGGCATTTAAAAGGTGTGCGGTCCCTTTAAATGTGATGACCAGAACTCCTTTTGGAGTTCAATTATGCTTGTCACATCTTTGCTCCAGGCTGTACCCCAATATCTCCTGGCTCCAACCTCAAAGTCCCCAGATATTTCTTGAATTGGACTTGGCAATGGGAGACCTTTGGCATACCAGGACTAGGAGGCAGAGGACTGGTAGATAGGCTGTATCAAGCCCAGGGCTTCTTCTTCTTCTTTTGTAGCAGGAACTCCTTTGCATATTAGGCCACACTAGGGTGGCCAATCCCTAGGGTTGCCAACTCCAGTTCAAGAAATATCTGGGGACTTTGGGGGTGGAGCCAGGAGACATTAGGGGTGGAGCCAAGATCAAGGCTGTGACAAGCATAATTGAACTACAAAGGGAGTTCTGGCCATCACATTTAAAGGGACGGCACACCTTTTCAATGCCTTCCTTCCATAGGAAATAGTGAAGGATAGAGGCACCTTCTTTTGGGGCTCATAGAATTGGACCCCATGGTCCAATCATTTTGAAACTTGGAAGGTATTTTGGGGAGAGGCACTAGATGCTATACTGAAAATTTGGTGCCTCTACCCCCCAAAACAGCCCCCCCAGAGCCCCAGATACCCATGGATCAATTCTCCATGATTTTCTATGGGAATAAATCTCCATAGGGAATAACAGAGTTCCCAGCAGACATTTCCCTCCCCTCCCCCCGCTTTCTGACGACCCTGAAGCGGGGGGAGGGCCTCAAAACCGGGGGATCCCCTGCCCCCACCTGGGGATTGGCAACCCTACCAATCCCCAGTTTCGGGGCATGGGATCCCCCGGTTTGGAGGTCCTTCAGGGTCATCAGAAAGCAGGGGGGGGGGAATATCTGCTGGGCACTCTATTATTCCCTATGGAGACCGGGGGGGGGCTGTTTTTTAAGTTAGAGGCACCAAATTTCCAGCATAGCATTCAGTGTCTCTCCTCAAAACACCTTCCAAGTTTCAAAAAAGTTTGGACCAGGGTCCAATTCTATGAGCCCCAAAAGAAGGTGCCCCTGTCCTTCATTATTTCCAGTGGAGGGAAGGCATTTAAAAGGCGTGCAGTCCCTTTGAATGTGATGGCCACAACTCCCTCTGGTGTTCAATGATGCTTGTCACAACCTTGCTCCTGGCTCCACCCCCAATGTCTCCTGGCTCCACCCCCAAAGCCCCCAGATATTTCTTGAATTGGGCTTGGCAACCCTAGGCCACACACCCCTGATGTAGCCAATCCTCCTGGAGCTTACAGTAGGCCCTGTACAAATAGCCCTGTAAGCTCTTGGAAGATTGGCTACAGTGAGGTGTGTGTGTGGCCTAATTTGCAGAGGAGTTCCTGCTACAAAAAAAGCCCTGAAGCCACTTCTCTGAATATCTTCCATGCCCCAGTAGGGGTCACCAGAAGCTGCCATGATTTCCAGGACTCCACATGCACGAATGCACACACACAATACACCCCACCCCCCCAAAGCCCAATGGAGTTCTACAGGAGACAGTTCATTGGTATGACATTGTCAAAATAAATTCTGCTTCCAACTATTCAGAATCATGTCTCCCCCCCACCCCCCACACACATGGAAAATTAATATGCTTATTTTGGCATTAGTTTCTGCAGATATAGAGTAGAGTTGTCAGGTCTACATTGGAAGATACCTGCAGACTTTGGGGATGGACCTGGGAGAGGGCGGGGTTTGGGGAGGGGAGCGGCCTCAGCAGGGTACAATGCCTTAGATCAGGGGTGTCGAACTCATTTGTTATGAGGGCTGGATTTGACATAAATGAGACCTTGTTGGGCCGGGCCATGTTGGGCCGCGCCATGTGTATATCTATTTAAGATTAGGTAGCAGAGATATAAACTTTTTAAAGGACACAGACAAGCATGATGAAAGATTTTTTTTGAAAAACAAACAAACATAAAAATAAAACATGCTTAACACATTAGCACTTGTTGGTCTTAAAGGTGCTTTTTTTGTATTTCTCCCATGGACAAAGGAAGCTCTGGCTCTTTCCCTCCCTCCTCAGGGGACCAGGAGGGGAAGGAGTCTCAACCAATGGAGAAAAAAGAGGTTTTGCTCTGTAGCTCCTGTGCGATTGAGCAAGCCTTGCAAGGCAATCTGTGATGCAGAAGGAAGCCAGAGAGAGGGAGAAGGAAGCAGATGACAGCCAGTTGCTTGGGGGCCTGATAGGAGCCCTCCGGGGGCTTGTTGTGGCCCCTGGGCCGCATGTTTGACACCCCTGCCAGGGAGTCTACTCTCCAAAGCAGCCATTTCCTCCAGCTCTCTCGGATCTCCAGCTGGAGATCAGTTGTAAAAGTGGGAGATCGCCAGGCCCCACCTGGAGGCTGCCAACCCTAGCTGGAAGACAAAGGTGCGATCACTGTGCCCATGTAGTGTAAATGGTCGCCAGATCCTCTTTTTAATTTTATCGCTTAAAAATTAGAATGTTTTTTGAATGTTAAACTGTTTTCTTTCTGAGCCTTCCATCGGAGATTTGAGGGTTTTTTTTTTTAAATGACCCCAATCTTAAATTGATACATTTCGAGGGAGCATTAATGATAGACTTAGTCGTTTCCTGTATGTTTCATTTTGCCCGCTGAAGAGTGAAAAGTATTACCCTTAAAATGTTTTCAGAGTTGTTCAGTTCATGTCTCTTATCAACACGGTCTCCAGTTATGTACAATCTACAATGCATTTCTTTTAGGAGGGTTCCTTAGAGAAAATGGAGTATGCGTTCCCATGGATTTGCTTTCTTACCTTGACTGCCTAGATACCCAGACCATCTATTTACCTTTGATCGTAAACAACTCCTTCAGAGCTATTATAATCCACTGAGTAAATAATCTGTGTGCTTCCTAACTACATAACACACAAATGTTCCAATGCATAATTAATGTAGGCTTCCCCAGCCAGCTGAGGACTCTCCAATGTGCAATAGGCTCCTTCTTCTTCAGCAGATGGAGAGACCTTCCAAATCATTAATGAACAAATTAAAGAGCATGGAACCCAGTACTGAGGCATGCGGCCCTTGGGACGGAGGTTCCCCACCCCTGTCCTAAGTAAGGCCCAAGACCTTGGAGGTCTTGGCCTTATGTCTCCTGCCTAGCAACCTAAATTTTTCCTCCAGGACCTCACGAATGCATTTCCCCACAATCATTGTTGCCAACATGCACCACGACCACCGGCTCCTCCCCGGCACTGTCTTTCAGCCTATCTACAACACGCATAATGTCCGCTACCTTTGCACCAGGCAGGCAAGTCACCATATAGTCAGTACACGGTTTTGCCACCCAGCTGTCTACTTGCCTAAGGATCGAATCACCAACTACCAAGACCCACCCTCCCTCCCTGCCCAGGGATGGTTCCTTGACACAAAAGGATACCCGCTCCCCAACTGAAGAAGAGGTCCCTTCTGAGGGCGCATTCCCCTTATCCTCAGCACGGTGCCGTGTTCCCTCTCGACCCTCATGCTCCCTGGCTGCAACAGGGCTGCCATGTTCAGAGTGGGGCTCATCTAACACATCCCCAAGAGTCTTTTCCGAGCGCCTGACTGTCTCTGCATCTCCAGGTCAGCCACCTCAGCCTCAAGGTACGAACTCGTTCCCTGAGGACCAGGAGCTCCTTGCATCAAGCACACACCCACATCGAGCACACACACACATACATGTGACATTCAGTGCAAAACACTGGAAAGCCCCCACCCCCCTGCTGGCATTCTACCTTCATGATAGCTTTTTAAAATATACAGTCCCCTTTAAAATCCTGTTGTGTTTATGTGGCTTTCCTTCTGGAGGGTCTACTTACCTCATTGGGAACACAAGGAAAATAGGGATCTGGGCTCCTGATCCTTACACAGCCTCCAGGCTAAGAGCCACAGACCAAGAGCCCTTTAGCTCTCGCCCTTTGGCTCAAAAGCCTATTTGACAAAGCTGTGGGGGAGAGGCAGAGAGAGGCAAACTTGGCAACGCCAGCAGCAGCCACACCAGGGAAGTCGGGCAAAGAGTGGCTCAGTTGCTGGCTGCACGTGCAGGCTGGGAGGGCTGCAAGCAGAGGGGAAAGCCAGCCTGGGGCCCCTAAAGGCATGGGGGCCCATAGGCCAGTACCTGCTTGACCTAATTGTTAATCCGGCCCTGTGTGGCTCTCAAAGACATCATCGCAACCCCATGAGCTGACTGGGAGAAGGCATTTCTCTCTTTAAATCACTTCTCCAAGCTAAGCCAGTCAGCGGCTTGGAGAATATATTTCAAGTTCAAGTTGCTTTCTCCCCCACCTGATGCTGCTAACACCACTAACACTGTTTAAGTAACATCAAGGCTTTTTTTTGAGCAGGAACGCACAGGAACACAGTTCTGGCTGGCTTGGTGTCAGGGGGTGTGGCCTAATATGCTAATGAATTCCTGCTGAACTTTTTCTATAAAAAGCCCTATGCGAAACAATTGTGACATCAGGGGGCATGGCCGAATGTGCAAATGAGTTCCGGCTGGGCTTTTTCTACTAAAAAAGCCCTGAGTAGCATACATACTGTATGTAGCCCAGTCCACAAAGTTGAAGATAAATAGAGTTCAGCTGGAAACTCTGCGTTTTAATGACGTTATTGTTTTCACTGATTTGAATTGCTGTTTACATTGATTGTTTTTATATGTTTATTTTATGCTGGGATTTGCCCTGAACCCGCTTGTGGGGAGGGCAGAATATAAATCCAAATAATAAATAAGAAAATAAATTTCCACCTCTACCTTCCGCCTCCCTCCCCCTTCTATTTCCCTCCCTTTCCTCCTTCCTTCGCTCCCTCCCTTCCTTCTTTCTCTCCCTCCATCCCTCCCCTCCTTCCTTCTCACCCACCCACCCACCCTCCCTTCCTTCTCTCCCTCCCTCCTTCCTTCCTTCCTTCCCTCCCTTCCCTTCCTCCCTCCCTCCCCTCCTTCCTTCCCACCCACCTTCCCTCCCTTCCTTCTCTCTCTCCCTCCCTCCCTTCTTCCCTCCCTCTCTTCCTTCCCTCCCTTCCTCCCTTCCTCCCTTCCTTCCTTCCTTCCTTCCTTCCTTCCTTTCAACATCTGACGTTCCTGTCTTCTGGCTCTCAAACATCTGGTTTGTTCTATGTGGCATTTATGTTAAGCGAGTCTGGCCACCCCTGGGCTAGGGGCATGGTGCACTAAGGTCTCCACCATGGTCTCTGTCCAGAATCAAATTGCATATTTGAGGTCAGGGCCGGCTCTGCCATTAGGCAGACTAGGCAGTTGCCTAGGGCGCTGGCCTTCTGGGGGTGCTGAATTGGGTGCCCCCACGTGACTTTTCAATTTCCCCACAATTCATCTGTTTTTGAAAATTGGTTATCAGTGAGGAGGGGGTGGTGCCAGGAGTTAGCCTTGCCTCTAGGACCAGCTTTGGCCGCACAGTGACCTTTTCTGCTTTTTGTGCAGAAGAATGAGGTTCTCTGCCTTACTGCTGTCTCATGGCATCACTTTGCCATGCACGTGGTTAGGGCTGGCCCTGCCACTAGGCGAACTAGTCAATTGCCTAGGGCACCAACCTTCTGGGGGCACCAAATTGGGTGTCTCCCATGCGACTTGGTGATGTTATCAGTGTGTGTGTGGGGGGGGGGGCACCAGAAGTTAGCTTTGCCTGGGATGCCAGTCTAGGGCCAGCCCTGTTTGTGGTCAGATGAAGGTCGCTATCGAAACACACGAGGATTAACCTAGGAAGCGCGTCCCACTGAATTTCCATACCACCGTAAATCTCCATTACAACTGAGGAATCCTATTTTTCAGCACCTTCTTTAATTTCCTTCCTGCACGGAATCATTCTTTATTGAAACGTACGTGGACTCTTTAATAATTGTATTATACAATTAATTTTGTGATTGGACTCCCGTAACAATATTTTGTGCAGAAGCAAGTGGTTTTGTAATTGACCAGAGTGATGTATTAAGCCTTGCAATGATACTGCTGCTAGTATTGTGTGTAATTATTATGATGAGTATCATCAGGAGCTCCACGGGAGCACATTTCCTGGACCTTTCTGAGAGTTCCTCCTCCTCTCCCCCACCTACCTGCTTTGTCCATTGAATAGTAGGTGCAGTTGCATAACAATCCCTGGATGAGCTCCACCACCTATTTTTCTACCCTGATGAGTATTATGAATAATCATTGAGTCTTGATTGTGATTGTTATTGACTATTTTTGAAAATGACTGTTCCATGGCTTTCTCCTGGATCTCAGCCTTGCTGTGTATTCCTGTTGTGTTGCCAAATCTCCAGGTGGTAGCTGGAGATCTTCCAGAATAACACCTGACTGCCAAGTGAAGAAGATCAGTTCACCTGGAGAAAATGGCCACTGTAGGAGGTGGCATTGTGCCCCACTGAAGTCCCTCCCCTTCCTAAACCCTGCCCTTCTCTGGCCCCACCCCCAAAAATCTCCAGGGAATTCCCATCCCAGAGCTCACAACCCTATTTTAACTGATTTTATTTTATTTATTTTTATTTCATTCGATTTATATCCCGCCCTACCCCACCGAAGCGGGCTCAGGGCGGCTTACAACATAAAACTCTAACAATAAATCAGTTTAAAATACATTAATAATTTATACAGTAAAATACATAAAAACACATTTATCAATATACCATGCTACATCTTCCCTAAAAGTCGGTTCTTCAAGTATTCCAATGTTCAGATATGCTGATGTTCACGAATTTGGATATTCAGATATCGGTCAGTTGTATGCCAACTGGAAGAGGGTTGTCTTACAGGCCCTGCGGAACTGTCCGAGATTCCACAGGGCCCTCACCTCCTCCGGGAGCTGGTTCCACCAACAGGGGGCTGCAATCGAAAAGGCCCTGTCCCTAGTTGTTTTCAGACGGGCCTCCTTTGGCCCAGGGATTGTAAGGAGGTTCTGAGACCCCGATCTCAGCACTCTCTGGGGAACATGTGGGGAGAGACGGTCCCTAAGGTAGGTAGGTCCTAGGCCATAAAGGGCTTTAAAGGTCATAACCAGCACCTTGTACCAAACTCGGTATGCTATCGGCAGCCAATGCAGTCCCCGAAGCCCCGGCTGAATGTGCTCCCATCTGCTGTAATCATTTAACAAGGACGTTTTTTGGTAGGAAAAAAGCCCAGCAGGAACACATTTGCATATCAGGCCACACCCCCTGACACCACCATTGTTTTACACAGGGCTTTTTTGTAGGAAAAAAGCCCAGCAGGAACTCCCTTGCATATTAGGCCCATCCAGTCCAACACTCTGTGTCACATAGTGGCCAAAAAACCCAAGTGCCATCAGGAGGTCCACCAGTGGGGCTAGAAGCCTTTCCACTGTGCCTCCCTCTCCCAAGCACCAAGGATACAGAGCATCACTGGCCCCAGACAGAGAGTTCTAACAATAGGCTGTGGCTAATAGCCACTGATGGGCCTCTGCTCCATATGCTTCTCCAATCCCCTCTTGAAGCTGTCTGTGCTTGTAGCTGCCGCCACCTCCTGTGGCAGTGAATTCCAGTTCAGGTTGTTTCAGATTTCCAGAGATTTTGAAAGGGGAGAGGGGGATTATGGACACAGGGATTTTGCAGAGTAGGGGGGAAGGAGAAAGTCAGTTCCTATTACACACAACTGTGGAAACAACCTTGCAATCATTTGCATAAAATGTGTCCAAAAGAACGGAGGCATTAGCAATTCATTAATATGCAATGAAAAGCTTATTTGCACTTTGTCTCAAAGTAACAGTAACTTGGGTGGTTCCACTCCCCCCCCCCCTTTCCCCTTTCATCTGCTTAAGTGATGGAATACCGGCTGAAACCTTTTTAGCAATGGCCCTTTTTGGGGAGTCATAATTTAAAGATTTTATGTATAGGCTGGTTGAACTGTCCACTTACATGCATTTAGGCTAATGTACGTCTCTGAGCCCAAATGATTGCGTTAAGGAATGCGCTAATTTACGGCGTCCCGTTTGCACAGAGCCGTTTATTGGGGTCATTTTTCATGAACCGCTGTAGTCACTTAAATCATCATATTTCATAATAAGCTCGGAAGGTTACTATCCAGTGGGGATTGTAAAAGTAAAGGAGAACGGGTGGGGAGGGGGGCAAGGAGGGGGGATTGTGGGTGGGAGGGTGTGTGGTGGAATCACTTGCACCCAGGGTGTTTTTCTTTGTAGCAGGAACTCCTTTGCATATTAGGCCACACCCCCTTGATCTAGCCAATCCTCCAGGAGCTTACAGGGCTCTTAGTACAGGGCCTACTGTAAACTCCAGGAGGGTTGGTTACTTCAGGGGTGCGTGGTCTAATATGCAAAGGAGGTCCTGCTACAAAAAAGCCCTATACAGTACTACTGTGTACAGTTTGCTGTAAGAAGGATCCTACCATGTAATTGTTGCACCCAGGGCTTGCATTTAGCAGGAGCTCACAGGAGCACAGCTCCTGAACCTCCAGTCAGGGTCTGCATGAAGTGGGGAGTTCCTTCCATTGCACACAGATCCCAGGGCATATGCAAATGAGATATGCTACTGAGCTCCTGCACCTTTTTCCCCTACAAAACAACCCCTGGTTGTATCATTTAATGTGTCAAGACTCGAGAGCCAGTTTGGAGCAGTGGTTAAGAGCGGCAGACTCTGATCTGGAGAACCGGGTTCAATTCCCCTCTCCTCCACAAGAAGCCAGCTGGGTGACCTTGGGCCAGTCACCGTTCTCTCTGATCTCTGATCTCTCTCAGCCCCCAAATACCTCCCAGGGTGTCTGTTGTGGGGAGAAGAAGGGAAGGAGATTGTCAGCCGCTCTGAGAGTCTGCGTGAAGGGCAGAATATAAAAATGAGAGCTGGAACGGTTGCATCAGTGCTTAGTTCTTGTGATTGTCACTTTGGGGTCAGTCAGCAATTTTTCCCCAGGTCAGTTTGGCCAGGGATCATGGAGGGTTTTTTTGCCATCTTCTGGGCACGAAGCTGGGGTCACTGCGGGTAGGGGGAGGTATTTGTAAATTTCCTGCATTGTGCAGGGGATTGGACTAGATGGCTCTCAAAGTCCCTTCCAACTCTATGATTCTATGAAATCCAGCTCCACTTCCTCCACATCTTCTTCTTCCTCCTCCTCCTCTTCTTTTCCTCCTCCCCCCCTTCTTCTTCTTCTTCAGTTTGGTGTAGAGCCAGTTTGGTGTAGTGGTGAAGTGTGCGGACTCTTATCTGGGAGAACCGGGTTGGATTCCCCACTCCTCCACTTGCACCTGCTGGAATGGCCTTGGGTCAGTCGTAGCTCTGGCAGAGGTAGTCCTTGAAAGGGCAACTGCTGTGAGAGTCCTCTCAGCCCCACCCACCTCACAAGGTGTCTGTTATGAGGGGAGAAGGAATAGGTGATTGTTGTCCTTGAAAGGACAGCTGCTGTGAGAGCCCTCTCAGCCCCACCCACCTCACAGGGTGTCTGTTGTGGGGGAAGAAGATATAGGAGATTGTTGTCCTTGAAAGGGCAGCTGCTGTGAGAGCCCTCTCAGCCCAACCCACCTCACAGGGTGTCTGTTGTGGGGGAGGAAGATAAAGGAGATTGTTGTCCTTGAAAGGGCAGCTGCTGTGAGAGCCCTCTCAGCCCAACCCACCTCACAGGGTGTCTGTTGTGGGGAAAGAAGATATAGGAGATTGTTGTCCTTGAAAAGGCAGCTGCTGTGAGAGCCCTCTCAGCTCAACCCACCTCACAAGGTGTCTGTTGTGGGGGGAGAAGAATTAGATGATTGTTGTCCTTGAAAGGAGAGCTGCTGTGAAAGCCCTCTCAGCCCCACCCACCTCTCAGGGTGTCTGTTGTGGGGAAAGAAGATATAGGAGATTGTTGTCCTTGAAAGGGCAGCTGCTGTGAGAGCCCTCTCAGCCCAACCCACCTCACAGAGTGTCTGTTGTGGGGGAGGAAGATCAAGGAGATTGTGAGCCGCTCTGAGACTCTGAGCGGAGGGCGGAATATAAATCCAATGTCGTCTCCTCCTCCTCCTCATCCAGGACACCTAACAGTACAATCCTATGTAACATCACTTCCAGTCTAACCCCATTGAAACCCATTGGACTAGAGTGGAGTCACTCTGCACAGGACTGCATTGTAAAAACCCTCAATATCCCCGGCCCAGCTCTGTCCCTTGTCCAATTATTCTGGTTCACTCAGCGAAGGCGAAAGCTGCTTCAAGAGACAATAGAATCTCATTCCCTACAGCAGATTTTCGACTCGCTGGACGGACCTCTTCTCACTCCTGCCATCCCAGGTTTGATCCTGGGCACCGAATCTAAAAGCTGCGAGTCCCCCCCCCCCCAGCCCAGTCCTTTGTGGGCAAGAATCCCCACACTCGCTGCCTACCGATGAGCCCAGACAGCAGTGTCCAAAGCCTGCCCAGAAGCAGGGAGCGGGGGCAACGCTCGAGAGCACCAGCTGCTCCAGAGGACTCCAGCTCAGAGAGCCAAGCCGGGTTGGATGGGGAAACGTGCAGTCGCTTCGCTGCCCTCGTTCCTCTGGGGATGCTTGTCGTGAGCTGCAAGGCTGGCGTCCGGCCATCCGAGAGCCTCCGCTGGGCGATTCGTTGAAATCTGGCTCTTTGTCTGATGTCTTTCCCGCCGCTCCTGCCTCGAAAATGTGCAGGAATGCTATCGCGCGGCCCAGCCGGCTTGGCAAGCCCATGCGGCTCTGCATCTGTGCGCACACGTGGGACGCATGTGCCTCTCTGTGCGTCGGTACGCTTGGGATACCAGCCAGCGCCGACAGGACACAAAGAGGCCCGCAATCGTAGAACTCCCAATAATTATTTTCCAGATTTTTGCTGTCTGATTCACACCGCTTTGGGTAACGGATAGGGAAAGCGGAACTGGTGGTCCTCATCAGGGGTCATTTTGTAGAAAAATAGGTGGTGGAGCTCATCCAGGGATTGTTATGCAGCTGCACCTACTATTCAATGGACAGGGAAGTGGAACTCTCAGAAGGAAGTGGAACTCTCAGAAAGGTTTAGGAGCTCCTGAGAGCTCCCATTGAATCTGAGGCCTGGTCCTTATTGAGGGAAGGGATGGCATGAACTTTTCAGCAGACGTGTTCAGTTGGCAAATGTAGCATTCTCGACAGCCATGATCACCCAGAAACTGAACCTCTGATCTGTTTGCTTGTCCACTGTCTGCTCGCATGGTTGCTTAACAGCTTTTCAAGGGTGCAATAGCTGTACTCATAGAAAGTGTTCCCTCTAAGCTGAGTTAGTGTGAGCTAGTGTAGTTTTCTAGCCTCTGGCGCACACATTCTTGTCTTAGCACAGGAAAAATGGCCCCCAGAACCAACACTGATGCGGTAGCTCACAACTTTAATGCCAGTAGCTCACAACTTTAATGCCAATAGCTCACAAAGCAGAATTTTTGCTCACAAGACACCACAACTTAGAGGGAACATTGGCCGATAGATCTTCATTTCAGTTCCTTGTGGGTAATAATTAATAATTATCATATGGCAGTGTATGTAGAATAGCCAGGAGAGCCTAAGATTGTCTGGCAGTCTGAAGTTTTGGCTCTTTTAGTGTTTTTCACCACTAGGTGGCGAAGTAGACTGGATTTTTAAGGCAAGAGACATTTCAGAGATGATTGGCCATTGCCTGCCTCTGTGTCATGTCCCTTCGAGGTTACCCAAGTACTAGTTAGGGCCGACCCTGCTTAGCTTCCAAGATCTGACAAGATCGAGCTGTCTGGGCGATCCAGGTCAGGGCAGGTCACCATAAATCAGCTGCTGTGATTACTAGTGGTAACCGACCAGTAACCAACCACTCCTCCCTCTCACAGATTTGCTCAGCTGTTCCTCTCTTTCTCACGGGACTGTAAATTATAGGGCTGCTGTAACTCAAAAGTAATAATTACCATACGGCAGTGTATGTAGAATAGCCAGGAGATCCTAAGATTGTTTGGCAGCCAGAAGTTTTAGCTGTTTTAGAGTTATGCTCCACTAGGTGGCGAGCTAGACTTGTTTTTTAAGGCAAGAGACATATCGGAGGTGGTGTGCCATTGCCTGCCTCTGTGTCACCCCCCCCCCCGGTATTCTTTGGAGGTTGTCCTTCCAAATACTGGAGGAGACTGACCAAGATAGAGATCTTGGGGTCGTGGTAGATAACTCACTGAAAATGTCAAGACAGTGTGTGATTGCAATAAAAAAAAAAGGCCAATGCTATGCTGGGAATTATTAGGAAGAGAATTGAAATCAAATCAGCCAGTATCATAAAGCCCCTGTATAAATCGATGGTGCGGCCTCATTTGGAGTAATGTGTACAATTCTGGTCACCGCACCTCAGAAAAGATATAGCATTGGAAAAAGTGCAGAAAAGGGCAACTAGAATGATTAAAGGGTTGGAACACTTTCCCTATGAAGAAAGGTTGAAACTCTTGGGGCTTTATAGCTTGGAGAAACGTCGACTCAGGGGTGCCATGATAGAGGTTTACAAGATTATGCATGGGATAGAGAAGGTAGAGAAAGAAGTACTTTTCTCCCGTTCTCACAAGACAAGAACTCATGGACGCTCAATGAAATTGCTGAGCAGTCAGGTTAGAACGGATAAAAGGAAGTCCTTCTTCACCCAAAGGGTGATTAAAACATGGAATTCACTGCCACAGGAGGTGGCAGCGGCTACAAGCATAGCCAACTTCAAGAGGGGATTGGATAAACATATGGGGCAGAGGTCCATCAGTGGCTATTAGCCACAGCCTCTTGTTGGAACTCTCTATCTGGGGCAGTGATGCTCTGTATTTTCGGTGCTGGGGGGGCACAGTGGGAGGGCTTCTAGTGTCCAGGCCCCACTAGTGGACCTCCTGATGGCACCTGGGTTTTTTTTTGGCCACTGTGTGACACAGAGTGTTGGACTGGATGTGCCACTGGCCTGATCCAACATGGCTTCTCTAATGTTCTTACTAGCCAAGGCCAACTCTGCTTCGTTTCTGAGATCTGCCAAGAGCGGGCTAGCCTGGGCTGTCCAGGTCAGGGCAGCTTACTGGGTGACCTTGGGCCTGTCGCTGTCCCCTTGCGCTGCAATTCCTGAGAAATCTGATGTCATCCCTTCCTCCAAAGTTATGGAAGAAAAGAAAAGACTCTTGCTGACTTTTCTCCCAGCTGCATCAGTGTTCCGCAAGCCACCCTCCCTCCTCCGGTCTGCTTCCAAGCAAGACATTTCAGCTGAGTCAGTCAGAATGACTCGATAAATAAAGGGATGCTGCAGCAGCGGCAAAGAGCGCGGGCAGGACTTTGTCATTCCTTCGGTGACTCAGTGAGGCCGGCTAAAATGGGAAAGCAAAGCTGACCTGTTGGAGAACGTTAGCGATGGTGCAGGCTCACAACTTCCGGAGGCGGCCTGCAATCCTAGCAAGAACGCATCATGTGCTCAGGCGCATGTGTGCATTGTGAAACGCCACACATGCATTAGCATGGTGAAATGGATTCCGGCCAGGTCCTTGCACCTTTTCTGATCATGGCAAAGCTTGACTTATTTCTAGGTAACACCCCACCCCCCCCACCCCAATCTCTCTAAGAAGGGCTTTTTTTGTTGAAAAAGCCCAGCAGGAACTCACTTGCACCCCCTGACTTCACCACTGTTTTGTACTCCTTTCTTGGAGGTTTTTAAACGGAGGCTAGATGGGCATCTGACAGCAATGAGGAACCTGTGAATTTAGTGGGAGGTATTTGTGAGTTTCCTGCATTGTGCAAGGGGGTGGACTAGATGACCCTGGAGGTCCCTTCCAACTCTATGATTCCATGATCCAGGAACTCTACAAAAAAGTCCAAAAGGAACTCATTTGCACATTAGGCCACGCCCCTTGGCATCACCACTGTTTCGCACAGGGCTTTTTTTGTAGAAAGAGCCCAGCAGGAACTCATTTGCATATTAGGCCACACTCCCTGACACCAAACCAGCCAGAACTGCGTTCCTGTGCGTTCCTGTTCATAAAAAAGTCCTTTCTCTAAGAATCCATCTGTACAGTATTTCACTGTCAGATAACCAGCTTGCCTTACTGAGTGCCACTGCGTGACAGAGAAAGTCATAGTGTGCTGGAGGGAATCACGAGAAGGAGGCAGAGGGCAGGGGAAAGTGCTACTTCAGCCTGTTATTACCTCACCTTTCCTCTTAAGGAGCTGAGGCTGGTATAAGTGGGTCTGCCTTTCTCCAATTTTGCCTCACAACAATGCTGAAAGGTAGGTTAGCCCAGAGTCCCCGGTTTTTTGAGCCTGTGAGCTCAAAATTCTGACACAGCATGCTGGTTGCAGCCACAAAATGGCTGCCACAAGAGGGAAATATGCCAGTCCCCAGGTCTGAGGGGGGATCCCCAGGTTTTGCAAGCTCCCCTCTGTCATCAGCCAGCTGGCCGGCATAGGGAAGCCACGTCCCAATAGCCACCATGTGCGTTTCCACTTCAGAAGGCTTAAGAAAATGCTTGGAAAGGCTTGCTTTTTAGACGGAGTGTCTTGTGCTTTTAAATCTAGAAGCAAGGCTGAATGGGGGTGGGGTGAGCCAGCAGAGCAACATGGCTGCTCCCAGTAGCTGTGAAAGTAGCCCAGACCCTCCGTTTGTTTTACAATCTTTTCAGAGGTTGTTTGCCTAGGAAAGGGTAAATGAGAACATTTGGTTTCCCTGTGTTAGTCTGAAGAACTTGGAACTTCAGCAACTTATGAGTAAATTGTCCCAGTGAGACCACACAAGTGTGGGATTTTGACTGCTCTCTCTGTGTGTGTATGTGTGTAAGAGAGAGGGAGAGCGAGAGAGAGAGAATGGGGACGTGCACCTGTTTGGGGATGAGGAATTGAAGACTCTGTTCAGGGGAACTGCACTGCTGTATTTTTACTTATTTATTTCAGGGAATATGAATGTCTCCTGGCTCCATCCCAAAGTCCCCAGATATTTTCTGAGTTAGACTTGGCAACCCTACCTGTGCCTCTATTCAGGGGTCCTCAGTGGTGTAGTCTGACAGAGAACTGCCATAATGAGAGCCACTGTGGTGCAGTGGTTAAAGAGTCAGCCTAGGAAGGCTCAGGTTCAAATACGGTTGCCAGCCTTCAGGCCTGAGTAGGGGATCCACTGATTTGGGGGGCTTCTCCCCACCAGCTGGCCAGTGGGGGAAACCCTACCCCTAAACAGGGGCATTGCCACACAATGTTCTTGAAGTGATGGCATCGTTCAGGAGTGACATTATCGTTTGGTTTTTGGGCAACCCTCTATGGTTTGAGGATGAATTACCATAGAGTTTCACTCCAGAGTGTCATTCCTAGCATTGCTGATGTGATGACATCACATCCAGGTGATGTTCCTGCCCAACCCTGAAATGCCCAAATCCCCTTGCTGGAGTGACGAGGGAACCTGGAAACTCTAGGTTCGAATCCCCTCTCTGCTGGGTGACCTTGGATCATCACACACATTCATTGTAGCTTACCTTCTTAAAGTAGTTGTGAGGATAAAATGGAAGAGAGGAGAACAATGTAAGCTGCCTTGAGGAGGAAAGGAGGGGAAAATCTTGGGTGTTGGAAAGGGAAGAAGCCCCAGACCAATGAAAGGTTAGAGCTGTGCATCCATGCTCTCCTCAAGCTTCCAACAAATGTTGGCCAAAGAATAGGTTTCCCAGTTGCCTAGGCCTGACAAGGAATTCCTGACACATCAGCAATCTCCTGCTTTGAGAAAATGGAGGATTTGGAGAAAAAAACGGCCTCCATGATGACTCTCTAGGAATTTCTCCTCGTCTCTATGGCCTTTCCCATGGAGATTTGGGCAAATGTCTAGCACCACTCAGAAGTGTCGTGACACCACACTTTCCTCAGGTTCCACCCTCAAATCTCCAGGTATCTCCCAACTCAGAGTTGGCAACACTGTTGGGACGGTGGACTGCATGGCATTAAACCTCGCTAAGGTCTGCTCCCACCCCCAAGCTGTGCCCCCAGATCTCCAGAAATTTATCAATCCAGAATCAGCAAACTTAGACAGAAGACCTTCTGGTATTCCTAGGGTTGCCATTCCCCAGTTGGGTAAGAAAACAACAAGGCACTGTGTAAATTACACGCTTCAAATAAATGCTTTACCTTCTTTACTCACGCATCACTTATTATGGCTAGCATCAAATGCTCTTAACCCAATACTGAAACGTAAAGAGTCCACAATCCTCAAACAAAGGCTCTATTGCAAATAGGATCCAAACTGGATGCTGTAAACAATAGGTACCAAATCCTGCAGCCTTTGTATCCCTCTTACTTGTAGACGCAGATGGTACTGTGTATCCTTGAATCAATCCTGAGGTAGCAGTCTATTGGGGGATTTCTATTGTACCCCCAACAACAGAAAACTCCCAAACCCTGCAGGAACCAAAACAACCCGCAGTTATCAGAAGGCTAATACATACTCACTAATAAGTTTTAAGACTTCGTAGATAAACTTTCTTAGACTGTTTAGAAAAGAAAACAGCTTATTAGACTCCAAGTTTCTCTTTTAGACAGAAGGCTTCAAATATAGTTAGAAAGGCAAAATGAGAGATTACATTAGTACAGTTGCTCATACAGTTCCTTTAGACTTAAAAGACTCCTTTTGAAGGCTTAAAATATATGGATAGAGAATGAAACAGAAAACAGTTACACAGTTAGAATTCAATCAAGCATAAAGCATAACATACAATAAAGCAATCATGAAAAATATAAGTCCCAATAGGGATTTCCCCTATTAGTTACATTTCCCATTTACAATCTAAATCCCAAATCCCATTCTGTATTAGAGATCTCCAATATAAGAGTTGTTAGACTCATGGCTTGACCATGAAGTAAGCCCAGAGTCTAAGTCTATTATCTTGGCACGATCGACACAGAGAGAGCCTCTTGTGCAGATCAGCAGCTCGGGCCCAAAAATTCACAGCTTATAAAGGCTCCAGTGACCTCATACACACATCTATTGGGTCACACAGCTGTAAACAATTTTGCAGCCAAATAAACAATCAGAACTAACTCAAAACAATCATGGCTGCCGTTGTCCCTAGTTCACTTCAACCTCTCAGCTACTTAGCAGCCATCTTGCTTCCTCCTCTTCATATAAGGATATTTACCATATATGGAACTTCCTGTCTTGGGGAGGCAACTTATGTGAGAGCAATAGATGCTTAAGAGGCTGAATAACTCAAGACTCTAGTGGCCAAATTCCATAACTGCAGCTAAAATGATTGTGAGGGACAATGCAAAGAGAAATATAGAAGCTTCTAATGTGCTTGAAGAGCTTAGTGCTCATTTCATAAGAGCATGGCTGCTTTAAGAAAGAGTTCTTGTAGCCAATTTCATAAGAGTATGTTTACGATCACAGAATGGCAACTTAAAATAAATTCTGCCCATTTCATAAGGCAGAGGTGCCAAGTTTTCAGCATAGATCCAATGCCTCTCCTCAAAATACCCCCCAAGTTTCAAAACGATTGGACCAGGAGGTCCAATTCTATGAGCCCCCAAAGAAGGTGTCCCTATCCTTCATTGTTTCCAAATGGAGGGAAGGCAGGCAGTCCCTCTAAATGTGATGGCCAGAACTCCCTTCAGAATTCAATTGTGCTTGTCACAGCCTTATTCCTGGCTCCTCCCCCAAAGTCTCCTGGCTCCACCCCCAAAGTCCCCAGCTATTTCTTGAGTTGGACCTGGCAACCCTAGGTTTTCCTGCTCCAGTTGCTGGGTGGGGAGGGAGAAGGGGCAGGAAAATTCACAGCTCTGTTCCTTTCATTTTCTGCATCAAGCGAAATTGTTTCCAACCAGGCCAGCCTTTTACATTGTTTTCTTTCGCTATAAAATCTTAATGCACCTGAGTGCCTTCAATCTTGCCTTCCAGAGGGGGGAGGGGAGTAAAGAAATGGGGGAGGAAGGTGAGTTCCCAGTAGTCAATGAAATATTAAATGTTATTAAGTATGAACTTGCAAAACCTGTATTCCATAAAAATGAATCTTTCATGGTTGCTCCCTCCCACTTTGGGTTATATATTTATTTATTTATCACCACGGCCTGGGACCTAATCTCCTGTGTTTTGATACGGCGCTCTCTTTTCAAGATGTTAAAAAAAAACCCCACAGGTAATTTTATTATTCCGCTCTATATTGTAGCTGGGAAACAAATCAAGGATGTGAACCTTTCCCCCTTGGCGTCGATAAAGCTGTTGCTGAGCCACCCTGTGATGTATTATCTGGGAGTCACCTAAAAAAAATGCAAACGAACTGGTCCCATTATACACAAAAACCTTGTTCCTCGTTAGATTAGTGACTTGCATTTGAAGGGCTTTCATCTTCCAGTTATTTCTTCCCTCTCCTTTTTAAAAATCTTGCTCTATTAAACAGGAAGATGAGATTGTTGAATTGCAAGCTATTACAATGCTCAGGACAATGGAACACCCAGGGCTGAATCAAGATCTTGGGTTCTTATCTCAGTACACATGCAAGGTCACTCAGTTCTCATTTATACCCAGAATTAAACTTTGTTAGTCTTAAAGGTGCCACTGGTCTCAAACTTAGTTCTCACATCTGTTGTTAATTCTATTATTATTTTTATGCTAATGTGATGCTATTCCCTGATCTTACCAACTACATTATTCCAATCTTAGCTGTACTGATGCATCTAATTAGCCCTTCCTGGTAACTAACTCCCCACTTCTCTACCTATATGTAAGCATTTGGCTTGGCATCAGGGTGTGTGGCCCAATATGCAAATGAGTTCCTGCTGGGCTTTTCCCACAAAAACTGTGAAACAAGGGTGACACCAGCTGTGTGGCCTAATATGCAAATGGATTCCTGCTGAGCTTTTTCTGCACAAACTGTGTGAAACAAGGGTGACACAAGGGGGTGTGGCCTAATATGCAAATGAGTTCCCGCTGAGCTTTTTCTGCAAAAAGCCCTGTGTGAGACAATGGTGCCATCAGGGGTGTGGCCTAATATGCAAATGAGCCACTGCTGGACTTTTTCTACAAAAAACCCTGTGTGAGACAATGGTGACACCAGGGGGTGTGGCCTAATATGCAAATGAGTTCCTGCTAAGCTTTTCCCTACAAAAAGCCCTGTGTGAGACAGGGATGTGGCCTAATATGCAAATGAGTCACTGCTGGACTTTTTCTACAAAAAACCCCGTGTGAGACAATGGTGACATCAGGGGGTGTGGCCTAATATGCAAATGAGTCCCTGCTGGGCTTTTTCTACCAAAAAAAGCCTCCAGGGCTTGGGTAATCCTCGTGACAAAAATATGATTCCCCCCTTCGCAAAACTTTCCTTGCAGACTGTCACTTGGTGACTGTGTATCTTCAGAGCTCTGAGCCACTGATAGCAAGCGAGGAAAGACAGCTTGAAAGGCACAAAAATCACAGAAAATTGGTGAGAAATTGAGCTGGATAACTGATGCATCGATGCCTCTTTTCCAAACAGATGAAAACAAAAGTGACACCGAATGAGCAGCTCTGGTGAAGCCCAGATTCTGCTTTGCCCTGAACTGAAAAGCAGGTTGACTTCCAAGCGTGGATCAATAAATCTGCCGTCAGAGGGGGCTCTGCTTCAAATGAGGCAACTTGAAGATTTCAAAGTGTGGGACTACCTACTGGGATAGTTGGTCAACAGAGTGGAGCTTTGCTCAGCCACAGAAGGATGATACGGTGTGGAGTAAATGAGTTTCCCAAGGGCTGTATTGCAGGAAACGTACACCGACATTTTTTCAAGTAGATCTACTTCACGTTCAGGTTGCAGTCAAAAGCAGAGAGACAAGCCCAGGCCTTGAATTCAGCAGGAGCTCACAGAAGTGCAGCTCCTGAACCCTTCTGAGGGTTCCCCCTCTTCCTCCCCATTGACATCCATTGAATAGTAGGTGCAGCTGCATAACAATCCCTGCATTAGGACAGCGGGCAGCCAACCAGCCACCAGGGGCTTTCCCACACTCCCAGCAGTCCTCATTAACCCCTGAAGTAGGGTTGCCAAGTCCAATTCAAGAAATATCTGGGGACTTTGGGGGTGGAGCCAGGAGCAAGGGTGTGATAAGCAGAATTGAACTCCAAAGGAGTTCTGGCCATCACATTTAAAGGGACAGCACACCTTTTAAAATGCCTTCCTTCCATAGAAAATAATGAAAGATAGGGGCACCTTCTTTTGGGGCTCGTAGAATTGGACCCCCTGGTCCAATCCTTTTGAAACTTGGGGAGTTTTGGGGGGATAGGCACTAGGTGCTATACTGAAAATTTGGCGCCTCTACCAATTCCCCATCATTCCCTATGGGAATTGTTCATGGAGGTGCATAATGGCTGTGGGGGTGGGACTTCCCCCGCCAGCCAGCTGGCTGGGGGAGGGGGGAAGCCTGTAAAACCGGGGGATCCCCCGCTGGGACCTGGGGATTGGGAAGCCTACCCTGGAGAAGCCCGCACCACCCTTTCTCCACTTCCTATGTGATTTTGGGCAGCAGGTGGCTTGCTGGCCCTTTGATTGGGGGGTGGGCAGCCCAGGAAAACCCCAGGCTAGTGAGGCCTGCTTGGGTTGGCTGGATCTCTAGCCAGCCCAAGCAGGCCTTGCCTGCCCGGGGCTCTCCTTTCTTGCATCGGTTTGCTTTTGGCTGGTAGGATGGTGGTGAAATATGCTAATGAGTTATGCTAATGAGCTCCACCAGGAGCAGGGGGAGGAGATAAAGAAATGGTCCCTGCTTATGTGTGTAACTACTATATGGTACGAAAATACTATATGGACATGCCTGAATAGATGAAGGAGTACCATTGTGATTTTAGCTGATTGTTTTACTGTTTTAATATTGTTTATTTTATGTCGTTAGCCGCCTTGAGTCTTCTTAGAATGGGCGGGATATAAAGCTAACATAATTAATAAACAAACAAACGAACAAACAAATAAATAAATATAGGGGTTTCAAGGCTGCATTAGACCAGTGGTCCATCTAGAGCAGCCTCCTGTCTCCTACAGTGGCCAATCAGTTCCTCTAGAGCAGGGGTAGCCAAACCACAGAAGCCCCCACTACCCTGTCAGCCAACTTGGAGAAGGCATTTCTCTCTTAAAATCACTTCTCTAAGCCAAACCAGCTGGCGGGTTAGATAATGGACTTAAAGTTGTTTTCTTTCCACCTTTCTCTCCCCTCCCCAATCTGTTTTCCTTCCTTGCTTCCTCTTTCCCTCCCTCCTGGTTCCCAGACATCTGACGTTCATGTCTTGTGGCTCTCAAACATCTGACGTTTATTCTATGTGGCTCTTACGACGTTAAGCAAGTTTGGCCACCCCTGCCCTGGAGGGCCAACAACAGGGCACAGAGGCCAAGGCCTTCATAAGAACATCAGAAGAACCCTGCTGGATCAGACCAGTGGTGCATCTAGTCCAGCATCCTGTTTCACACGGTGGCCAACCAATTTCTCTGGAGGGCCAACAACAGGGCATAGAGGCCGAGGCCTTCATAAGAACATCAGAAGAACCCTGCTGGATCAGACCAGTGGTCCATCTAGTCCAGCATCCTGTTTCACACAGCGGCCAACCAATTTCTCTGGAGGGCCAACAACAGGGCACAGAGGCAAAGGCCTTCATAAGAACATCAGAAGAACCCTGCTGGATCAGACCAGTGGTCCATCTAGTCCAGCATCCTGTTTCACACAGTGGCCAACCAATTTCTCCGGAGGGCCAACAACAGGGCATAGAGGCTGAGGCCTTCCCCTGAGGTTGCCTCCTGGTGCTGGCAGTCAGAGGCTTCTGAATGTGGACATTCCCCTTAGTCACCATGGTTAATAGCCAGTGATGGATCCATCTTCCAATCTATTTTTCCAAGCTATCTCTACCTGTGGCCATCCCTACATCCCCTGACAGTAAGTTCCACATTTTACAGTGACATCTTAAGAACGCTTTCCTGGAACTATGCCCCATTGAATCCAAGTGGACTTACTCCTGAGTAGATGTGCTTCAGCTTGTTCCCTTAGACTAGGGGTGTCAAATTCACCTGTTATAAGGGCTCAATCTGACATACATGAGACCTCGTTGGGCCAGGCCATGCATGTCATAAAATGTAATGCCAGGTAGCAGAGATATAAATTTTATAAAGGACACAAACACAATTACACTTAAAATAAAACATGCTTAAAACATTAGCACTCTTGCAATATTTTGTTTATGTAACAGTCTCCGATAACTGACACCTCTTGTTCAGAATTATTGCATCAAAATCTGGAGATAGGGTCTGCGCTGCAGCAATCTTGAGTATGCTGTTCAGATACTGTTCAGGTGTGTATTTGTAAGCGGCAAACCTACTTTTGACTTATTGACATTCGTTACACAAATCTCATGGTCAATGCTTTGAGCCTAGGACCCAGGAGAAATGGCTGGGTATTGTGAGCTTTTGTACATAAATTGTTTTGTGTGCTGGTCAAGAACATGTGGAGGCATCACGACACAGAGTGGGGGCTATGTGTTTGTCTACAAAGCTATAGTCTTCCCAGATAAATAACTGCAGCCCCTATGAGACAGTGCAAGAATAGAGAGACTGCCATGTATAGTTGGTCAGTACAAGCCTGCTATTAAGGAGCCCCGTGGTGCAGAGTGGTGAAGCTGCAGTACTGCAGTCCAAGTGCTTTGCTCATGACCTGAGTTCCATCCTGGTGGAAGCTGGGTTCAGGTAGATGGCTCAAGGTTGACTCAGCCTTCCATTGTTCCGAGGTCGGTAAAATGAGTAACCAGCTTTCTGAGGGTATGATCTGGATGACTGGGGAAGGCAATTGCAAACCACCCCATAAAAAAGTCTGCCATGAAAACGTCATGATGTGACATCACCCCAGAGTTGGAAACGACTGGTGCTTGCACAGGGGACTACTTTTACCTTAGGAGCCCCATGGCTCAGAGTGGTAAAGCTGCAGTACTGCAGTCCAAACTCTCTGCTCATGAACTGAGTTCAATCCCGCGGAAGCTGGGTTCAGGTAGCCAGCTCAAAGTTAACTCAGCCATCCATCCTTCTGAGGTCGGTAAAATGAGTACCCAGCTTGCTGGGGAGAAAGTGTAGATGACTGGGGAAGGCAATGGCAAAGCATCCCATTAAAAAAAAGTCTGTCGTGAAAACGTTGTGATGCGATGTCACCCCAGAGTCGGAAACAGTTGGTGCTTGCTTTACCTTTTTTTTTTTTTAAATGAGTCTGCTATTTGGAAAGTCTAGGTTCAAAATGCCCAGCCTACAAAAGAAATGTGCTGGGTGAACTTGGTGTGGACACACACTCTCAGCCTCATCCACCTCATTTGGTTTGTTGTTATCCCTCATATAACTAGTTCACATTGCTTTCCTACTGAGAAAGGCTGGATCATGAAGCCATGAATACGGTGAAAAGGGGGAGGCAAACTGAGTTGCGCCCAGGGGAGCTCTTTGCTCCGTAGCTCCTGTGTGATTGAGCAAGCCTGGCAAAGCAAGCTGTGTTGCAGAAGGAAGCAAGAGAGAGGGAGAAAGAAGCAGACAACGACCATTTGCTTGCGGGCCTGTTAGGACCCCTCCGGGGTGGGGAGGACCTGATCCAGCCTCTGGGCTGCATGTTTGACACCCCTGCCATTGTGTATGTGGACTCAAGTGAGAACTGAATTGGGTGTTCCTGCCTGGCTCATTGGAGCCTTATGAACGGAGCTTGGGGACTTGGGAACAATGGGCAGCAGGATCCAAATCCCTGCTGCCCCGCTCCAATCACGAGCCTCCTGCTGGTTTGAATGATCCAATAACATGCTTGCGTGGGAACCCTGATGTGTATATGTAGTTGGCCCTGCTGGCCCCTTTTGCAGTCTTGGAGAATAGGCTACCTTATGCATCCTTAATAAAGAGCTGATGATCACTACCGCCTCACCTCTTCCATGCATCGAACCCACTATATTATACCTGCCTTAGACATCTATTTGAACTCTTGCCCGGAAGGCCCCAGAACCAATCTGCAGCTAGCTTTGATCACTGCCATGGGCCTTACTGCCTACCAGAAAGGCTCCTGAATGCAGTCAGTTTTTGCTGTTCTCTTCAAAGTAAAATGCACTCCTCAGTCAAAGATCCCTTTTAGTGACTCACCTGTGCGGTTGTGCTAGCAGACGAGGCTGGCTTCTGTTCCTCCACATGGCCAGGTGTGTGCCAAATGACGGATGCACCTACAAAGGGATGGAAGTGACATTTAGCAGCCATCTGTTATGGCTTCAAAACAGGGCGGCTGTCACTTTCAGTCTACCTCACTCCAGCTCTGTGGCATTTCACCATGTGAGGGGCACGATGCGCACTGCGGTTCTCCTCCGGCGAGACCCGTTTCCTAAAAAGACCCTCTTCCAAAATATTAAAGTGTTGCAAGTAGAAATTTCCACCCGCAAAATCAGCACATAATCATTTTAATACATTACTTTAAGAGCTCAAGTGGCGAAATTTGCAAACTGTGTTAGGTTCTTATAGCCCACAGGTGGCCAAACTGTGGCTCAGGAGCCACATGTGGCTCTTTCATACATAGTGTGCGGCTCTCAAAGCCCCCACCGCCCCATCAGCCGGCTTGGAGAAGGTATTTCTCTCTTTAAATCACTTCCCCAAGCCAACCCAGCTGGTGGCTAGGAGAATGCATTTAAAGTCGCTTTCTTTCCACCTCTCCTTCCTTCCTCCCTCCCCCATCTATTAGCTTTCCCTCTTCCCTCCCTCTATCTATTAACCTTCCTTCCTTCCTTCCTTCCTTCCTTCCTTCCTTCCTTCCTTCCTTCCTTCCTTCCTTCCTTCCTTCCTTCCTTCCTTCCTTCCTTCCTTCCTTTTTGGTGGCTTTCAAACATCTGATGTTCATGTCTTGCAGCCCTCAAACATCTGACATTTATTCTACATGGTTCTTATGTTAAGCAAGTTTGGCCACCCCCTGTTATAGCCCTTTTCTAGTTCATAGAATAGTAGAGTTGGAAGGGACTTCCAGGACTCTCTAGTCCAACCCTTTGTACAATGCAGGAAATTCATAAATGCCCTCCCCCCAAGATGCTTAAACGTAATATAGTTTGTCTTTCATTTTGTGTAAATAATAAACCTTTACCATTTTTAGAAGTACTAGAGCCAGTTTGGTGTAGTGGTTAAGTATGCGGACTCTTATCTGGGAGAACCGGGTTTGATTCCCCACTCCTCCACTTGGAACTGCTGGAATGGCCTTGGCTCAGCCATAGCTGTCACAGGAGTTGTTCTTGAAAGGGCAGCTGCTGTAAGAGCTCTCTTAGCTCCACCCACCTCACAGGGTGTCTGTTGTGAGGGGAGAAGATATAGGAGATTGTAAGCCACTCTGAGACTTTGATTCAGAGAGAAGGGTGCGGTATAAATCTACAGTCGTCTTCTTCTTCAGAGGGGGTGGGGAAATGCTGCAAACAAAACAGGATCTGTGTCTGTTGTGTGTGTGTAATACTGTCAGCCGCTCTGAGACTCAGAGAGAAGGGCGGGGTATAAATCTGTGTTCTTCTTCCTCATTTTTAATACGTGTTCACATACAACTATAGGAGTTTTGAACACTGGTTGTGCACAGTGCTATGGTTGCTTCAGATATCTTTACACACTTTGATGCTCTGGTTTTGTTAACCACCTGGAGGCCGGTTAGCCCTCGTTTCCAGGCACGTGACGGAGGTGGAACAGATACCTTAACAGGCCTTTGACTGTCAAGAAGAGTTACAAAGAAGACCGCACATGAATCGTAATGTCATTACGGTTGAAAATTTGATGCGCCTCCAACAGTTTGCCTCTTCGGCGAATGCCAAGAGGTAGAACTCCCAATGATGGATGCGCATATTTATCCGCTTTGTGATTTCTGTGTCAGGTTTGTCAAATTTCCTTACATGTTTAGTTAAGCCATGTTCTTGGTTATTGGGGGCTTTGTTTGGCTTGCTCTCTGAAGCCCGGGGGGCTGTGCATACCTTATGAAAAAAAATTTTCAAGTTGTAATTTGATCCGCTTCATATATCAAGGGTGACAAGAGCGGCTTCGGAAATCAGAGCTTGCGCCTTGATGCTGAGTTTTGTGGATGATGATGTATGAAGCGCAGGATGGGAACAGCCATTTTCATACTCGGGCAATAAAGAAAATGCCGAGGAAACAGAACATTTATTTGAGTTAAACGGCAGAGAGATGACTCGCGAGAAGTGATTATCTGTGGGACGCGATGCCGAAGTTGGATTTTTGACAGGACACAGCCATATATGTGAGTGGGAATCACAAAAACAATTAAACTAGGCCGGCAACGCTGGGAAAACCCTTTGGTCTGTTGAGTTTGGAACATGTCTGGTATAAGGACCAAACTAGATGTGATGGAGCACTCGTGGCGGCAACAAGGATGCTACTGACTTTTTATTTAGTTATTATTTTTATTTATATTCCTTACGGTCTAGCTTTCACACTGGAACTCAAGATGGATGACTTGGAGGGAGTCTGTGCAACTGACAGGGTGGGGCATTCGGTAAATGGTTAATAGTATTTGGGTTGTAGAATCAACCAGAAATCTAAAAATATTAAGAACATCAGAAGAGCCCTGCTGAATCAGACCAGTGGTCCATCTAGTCCAGCATCCTGTCTCCCACACTGGCCAGCCAGTTCCTCTGGAGGGCCAACAACAAGGCAGAGAGGCTGAGATCTTCATAAGAACATCAGAAGAGCCCTGCTGAATCAGACCAGTGGTCCATCTAGTTCAGCATCCTGTCTCCCACACTGGCCAGCCAGTTCCTCTGGAGGGCCAACAACAAGGCAGAGAGGCTGAGATCTTCATAAGAACATCAAAAGAGCCCTGCTGGATCAGATCAGTGGCCCATCTAGTCCAGCATTCGGTTTCACAGAGTGGTCAACCAGTTCCTCTAGAGGGACAACAACAGGGCATAGAGGTTGAGGGCTTCATAAGAACATCAGAAGAGCCCTGCTGGATCAGACCAGTGAGGGTCCATCTAGTCCAGCAGCTTGTCTCACAGGGTGGCCAACCAGTTCCTCTGGAGTGTTAACAACAGGGCATAGAGGCAGAGACCTTCATAGGAACATAAGGAGAGCCCTGCTGGATCAGACCAGTGTCCCATTTAGTCCAGCAACTGGTCTCACAGAGTAGCCAACCAGTTCCTCTGAAGGGTTAATAACAGGGCATAGAGGCTGAAACCTTCAGAGGAACATAAGGGCTGATTACAGACCAGCACTTTGGGTCAACTCAAAGACGCCTCTTAAGTCAACCCAAAAAAAACGGGCAGATGGCAACATCTGCCGCCCGCCCCCATCCCGCACTTACCCTGTCCTGAAAGACGCTCCAAACCACCTCAAAAAGGAACCACTTGGAAAGTGGTCCCTTTTCGCTAGGGCGACTCTGAGGCGGCAGCTGGCTGTCTGGAAGGCCAGAGAGTGCTTTACGAGCGCCCGGGGAGCTGCGATCAGGCCAACAACAGGACACAAAAGGCCAAGGCCTTCCCCTGATGTTGCCTCCTGGCCCTGGGATTCAGAGGCTTCGTGTCTCGGAATGTGGAGGTTCCCCTCAGTCGCCATGGCTAGTAGCCATTGAAAGAATTGAAGCAAAGCATAAGTCTTAAGATGACACATTAAATGATGCAAAAATTACATAACAGAATCCTACTTAAAGCAAGTTATATGCAGTAGTACAGACTACATTTATCCAAGTAGTTCTGTGACTCATTTGTACAGTGCTATCCTATTACTTACATAGGAAAGCTCTCTTGAATAGTTCACTTTTGTATGGCTTGTGGAAAGCCAGGAGAGTGGGAGCCTTCCTGACCTCCTCAGGCAGGCTATTCCACAAGGTGGGGGCCACAACAGAGAAGGCACTGGACGGGCAGTTGTTGATTTTGCCCACTGGCAGGTTTGTAACTGCAGAAGGCCCTGTTTGGATGAGCAAAGCTTTCATGGCAGAGCTGTTGTAAGGTCATTTTAAGATGTTCAGTGGGCCCAATCCTTATTGGGTCTGCAGTGTGGCAAGCTGAGGTGCTCTTGCCCCTCACCATGCCTTTTCAAGTGCCAAAACCGCTGCAGGGGGAAGTTCCTCTGGAAATGACATCGCCGCACCCCAAGATGCTCTAGGAATCACACAGATCTCTATAGTACAGACCATCGAGATCAAAGGAATGCCTAGATAAGGGGTGTCAAACATGCGGCCTGGGGGCCGAATCAGGCCCCGGAGGACTCCTATCAGGCCCCCGAGCAACTGGCTGTCATCTGCTTCCTTCTCCCTCTCTCTTTCTTCCTTCTGCTTCACAGTTTGCTTTGCACAGCTTGCTCAATCGCACAGGAACTGCAGAGCAAAACTTCTCTTTTATCCATTGGCTGAGGCTCCTCCCTTAGGGAGAAAAGGGGGAAGGGAGTCCTTGCTCTGCCAGACTCTCTCAATCACACAGCAGAGCTTCTATTCCTTCTATTCGCTGAGGTTCCTCCCCATCCTGGTCCCCTGGGGAAGGAAGGAAAGAGCCAGAGCTTCCTTTGCCTAGTTCCCTGGATCCCATGGGAGAAATACAAAGAAAGCACCTTTAAGACCAACAAGTTCTAACGTTTTAAGCATGTTTTATTTTGTTATTTTTAAAAATTGTCTAATTGTGTTTGTGTCCTTTATAAAGGTTATATCTCTGCTACCTAATCTTCAGAGGTCATTTTGTAGGAAAATAGGTGGTGGAGCTCATCCAGGGATTGTTTTGCAGCTGCACATACTATTCAATGGACAAGGAGGTGGAACTCTCAGAAGGAGGAGGAGGAACTCTCAGAAAGGTTCAGGAGCTGCGCTTCTGTGAGATCCCTCTGAATCTGAGGCCTGCTAATCTTAATGAGGTGCACACATGGCCCATCCTGACATGACCCAGCCCGACAAAGTCTCATTTATGTCAGATCCATCCCCCATAACAAATTAGTTTGACACCCCGGCCTAGAGCATCACGGTATCCTAGGACAGGGGTGACCAACGGTAGCTCTCCAGACGTTTTTCGCCTACAACTCCCATCAGCCCCAGCCAGCATGGCCAATGGCTGGGGCTGATGGGAGTTGTAGGCAAAAAATATATATATATATCTGGAGAGCTAATGTTGGCCACCCCTGTGCTAGGATATCACTTCTGGAGGTTCACCAGCAAAGAACATTGTAGTGCCAAGGCCTCTTTATTTTCTCCTACCAGTGCACTGAGCGTTGCAGCAATGGTCAATTGGGTGCAATAGTGGGGGATTGCCCACTTCCTCCTAGAAGCCAGCAACCCTCAGAAGACTTAATCCACCCCCCACATGACAGACGGATGTCTTGATCAAAATTGGACCCATGCAAGCCACTTAATTGAATTTTAAATGCCTGCTGGGTACTTCATTCCAGGAGAGTTACAAATGTATTTTTGTAATTGCAAACTCCCATTTGAAAGCCCTTAAGAGGACTAACTTGGAGTGGGAGCTATTTGGAACAGCAAAGGTTAACATGCCCTCCTACCAGCTTCCCATTACAAATCAGCCTGAGGATGTTGATTTCCTCAAGGAAGCCTGAGTGTGTGTGTGTGTGTGTGTGTGTGTGTGTGTGTGTAACATGTAGTTCCACATATAGGGTTGCCAAGTCCAATTCAAGAAATATCTGGGGACTTTGGGGATGGAGCCAGGAGACATTGGGGGTGGAGCCAGGAGACATTGGGGGTGGAGCCAGGAGCAAGGTTGTGACAAGCATCGTTGAACTCCAAAGGGAGTTCTGGCTATCACATTTAAAGGGACTCCACGGCTTTTAAATGCCTTCAATTCATTGGGAATAATAAATGATAGGGGCACCTTCTTTTGGGGCTCATATATTGGACCCCCTGGTCCAATCTTTTTGACACTTGGAGGGTGTTTTAAGGAGAGATACCAAATGCTATGCTGCAAATTTGGTGCATCTACCTCAAAAAAACATCCCCCCCCCCAGAGTCCCAGATACCCACAGATCAATTCTCCATTATACCCTCTGGGAATTGGTCTCCATAGGGAATACTGAAGTGCCCAGCAGACATCCTCCTCCCCACTTTCTGATTACCCTGAAGCGGTGGGAGGTCCTGCAAAATGGGAGATCTGCCCCCACTTGGGGATTAGAGCAAACTGAAACCAGTGTACAGTTTTGGCAAACTAGGAAAATAACACTGTGATATTTACAAGCTTTGAAGCAAATGCACATAAACACTTTACATAGCCAATTCATTCGAACCAAAGAAAGGCAATCATCGAACAAAAGTCAAAATGGCTCAACAGAGCTCAAAGTTCAGCTATTATTTCTCTAGTTCCAAAGAAACGAGCTCAGTGCTGTGATTGATTGGTAATATATCCTGCTGTCTGTAAGCTTCCTTGCTGAAAGATGCAAGAATACCTTATTTCCAAATAATGTACGGTCAGCAGTCCTCCACCCAACAGGTGCAGTTACACAAGTCCAAGGTTCTGTTCGTGTTTCATTTGCCACTCCCACTGGCCGCCTGTATCTTTAGTAACCTGTGCTAAGGCAACAGCTCACTTGTATAGCTTACATTCTTGTTTGCATGAACAAACAAGAGAGCTGTTGCCTTAGCACGGGTTCCTGATAAAGACACAGGCGGCCAGTGGGAGTGGCAGATGAAACACGAACAGAACCTTGGACTTGTCTAGCCGCACCCATTGGATGGTAGACTGCTACCTCTCTCTCTCTCTCTCGGCTTGACTTCGCGAACGAAGATTTAAGAAGGATGCAGTAGTCCACGTCTGCTGCAGGCTCGCTGGTGGCTGACAAGACCAATGCGGAACAGGCAGATCCAGCCACAGTGGCTGCAGGGAAAAGTCTGATTTGGGGTTGGTGCTGTAGCAGTGCGATTCTTCCTCCATCTCCTTTTGTCCTCAAGACCAGCTATGCGTGCGTTCTCAAAGGAAGAGACAGCCTGGTGGATGGTGTGCCTCCATGCTTTGCGATCTGAGGCTAGGTCAGACCACTGGTGATGGTTGATGCGACAGGTGCCAAGGGATTTCTTCAAGGAGTCCTTGTACCTCTTCTTTGGTGCCCCTCTATTTCGATGGCCGGTGGAAAGTTCGCCATACAGAGCAATCTTGGGAAGGTGGTGGTTTTCCATCCTAGAAATATGCCCTGCCCAGCGCAGCTGCGTCTTCAACAGCAGTGCCTCGATACTTGTAACCTCTGCCCTTTTGAGGACTTCAGTGTTGGTTACAAAGTCACTCCATTGGATGTTGAGGATGGTGCGAAGGCAGCGCTGATTAAAGCGCTCAAGGAGTCGCAGGTAATGACGGTATAAAACCCACGATTCGGAGCCGTAGATGAGGGTTCTCATCACAACCGCTTTGTAAACATTGATCTTTGTGCCTTTTTTCAGATGCTTGTTGCTCCACACTCTTTTGTGCAGTCGGCCAAATGCACGGTTTGCCTTTGCCAGCCTGTTGTCAATCTCCTTGTAGATCTTGGCATCTGAGGAGATGATGCACCCCAGGTAGCTGAACTGCTGGACTGTCTTCAGAACTGATTCGCCCACAGTGATGCAGGGAGGGTGATAATCTTCCTGGGGTGCAGGCTGGTGGAGAACTTCTGTCTTCTTCAGACTAACTTCTAGGCCGAATAGCTTGGCAGCCTCTGCAAAGCAGGACGTCATATGCTGCAGAGCTGATACCGAGTGGGAGACGAGTGCAGCATCATCAGCAAACAGTAGCTCTCGGATAAGTTTTTCCATTGTCTTGGAGTGAGCCTTTAGTCGCCTCAGGTTGAACAGGCTGCCATCAGTGCGATAGCGGATGTAGACACCATCATCATCATCTAGATCTACTGCGGCTCTTTGAAGCATCATGCTAAAGAAGATCGTAAAGAGAGTTGGCGCGAGAACGCAGCCTTGCTTTACACCTGTGCCTATTGGGAAGGGCTCCGAGAGGTCGTTGCAGTGTCTGACTTGGCCTCGCTGGTCTTCATGTAGCTGGATGATCATGCTGAGGAACCTTGGGGGACATCCTAAACGTTCCAAGATTTGCCACAGGCCTTTCCTGCTAACGGTATTGAAAGCTTTGGTAAGGTCGATAAAAGTCACATATAGACCCTTGTTCTGTTCCCTGCATTTCTCTTGGAGCTGCCTGAGAACAAATACCATGTCGGTGGTGCTCCTGTTAGCTCTAAAGCCGCACTGGCTCTCTGGGAGAAGTTCTTCTGCAATGGTGGGCACCAGTCTGTTCAGGAGTATTCTGGCAAGGATTTTGCCTGCGATGGAGAGCAGGGTTATCCCCCGGTAGTTGGAGCAGTCTGACTTTTCCCCTTTGTTCTTGTGTAGAGTGATGATGATTGCATCGCGAAAGTCCTGTGGTAGTTTGCCTTGTTCCCAGCAGGTGACAAGTACTTTGTGAAGTGTGCTATGTAGTACTGTGCCCCCATGCTTCCAGATCTCTGGTGGGATTCCATCAACTCCCGCTGCCTTGCCACTTTTCAGTTGCTTGATGGCTTTAACAGTCTCTTCTAGGGTGGGGATCTCATCCAACTCTGTTTTCACTGGTTGAAGTGGGGTGAGGTGGATTGCTGAATCTTGAACTACGCGGTTGGCACTGAAGAGAACCTGAAAATACTCCGACCACCGGTTCAGTATGGATGCCTTGTCTGTGAGGAGCACTTGGCCGTCTGCACTACGCAAGGGACTCTGAGCCTGATATGATGGGCCATATACTACCTTCAGGGCTTCGTAGAACCCTCTTAAATCACCAGTGTCTGCACACAGCTGGGTTCTCTCTGCAAGCTTGGTCCACCACTCATTCTGAATGTCTTGAAGCTTGCGTTGGAGGTTGCTACATGCAGCGCGAAAGATTGTTTTTTTCCCGGGACAGGAGGGCTGAGCAAGATGTGCTTGGTAGGCAGATGTCTTTTCCGCTAGTAATTCTTGGATCTCTTGATTGTTCTCGTCAAAACTGCTACCTCTACATTATTTGAAAATATGGTATTCCTGCATCTTTCAGCAAGGAAGTTTACAGACAGCAGGATATAGTACCAATCAATCACAGCATTGAGATAATCTCTTTGGAACTTGAGAAATAACATCTGAACTTTGAGCTCTGTTGAGCCATCTTGATTTTTGTTTGATGATTGCCTTTGCTTAATGAACTGGCTATATAAAGTGTTTATGTGCATTCGCTTCAAAGCTTGTTAATTTCACAGTGTTATTTTCCTAGTTTGCCCACTTGGGGATTGGCAACCATATCCACATACCTTCAGTTATCAGAAATTTGGTATACTGTATCTTGATGGGAACCCCTGCTTTCTGCTTCCCATGGCTTTTTACGGGGAGCAGAAAGCAGGGTTTAAATGGCTCTGAACCATTTAAACCAAACAGCTGTGAGGTGGTCCCTATTTGGAAACCCTTGCTTTCTGCTCCCAATTGGTTCGTGAACCAGCATATTGGTTCGTGGTTCAGCCATGTGGTTCAGGGTATCTGAAGGAATGAACAGCGGCTCACAAAAACTCTGTAGATGATGAAGAAGACATTGGATTTATATTCCGCCCTCCACTCGAGACTCAGAGCGGCTCACAATCTCCTTTATCTCCCTCCCCCACAACAGACACCCTGTGAGGTGGGTGGGGCTGAGAGGACTCTCACAGCAGCTGCCCTTTCAAGGACGACCTCTGCCAGAGTTATGGCTGACCCAAGGCCATGCCAGCAGGTGCAAGTGGAGGAGTGGGGAATCAAACCCGGTTCTCCCAGATAAGAGTCCGCACACTTAACCACTACACCAAACTGGCTCTAGATGGGAGATCAGTTGTAATTCTGGGAGCTCTCCAGCCACCACCTGGAGGCTGGCAACCCCAATTTCTGCAGGCAACGCCCAGCTGTAACTACCGAATCCATTCACACACAACCTTTTCTTCCAACTCAACTACATTTTGTGCTGACTCAGACACCTGGAATTGTTGGGGTTTTTTGCCCACCCCTACCTTCCAGAAAAGCCCCTATTATGCCAACACAGGTACTGGCATTCAGCAAAGACAGCGGAAATTTTCCACCAGCACTAAGCTGTGATTGAATTTGTTCAGATTAGGCCCGGAGCGGAGCAAAACCCAAAATGCATCATTTGAAGGATGCTCTTTCATTTTTATGGAAATGTTCCGCCGTCTTCAGATCTAATTGAAGGTCCCGACATTCCAATTTCCCCATAAGAATGTATTCAAACACCAGCTACGTCCTCATCCTTTCTTTCCTTTGCAGAATTCAAACAGTGGCACGTGTCTCGTGCACATTCCTTTCAAAGCCGGCGTTCTGGAGCATCACGGCTCCCTTTCAAGGCGTGCTGAATGAGCTCCTATTCAAACCCTCGCTTGGGGCTTGGTCCACGATCCAAGCAACCTCCTGATCAATCCACACGCACAATTGAACTCCAAAAGGGAGTTCTGGCCATCCCATTTAAAGGGACCGCACACCTTTTAGATGCCTTCCCTCCTTTGGAAACAATGAAGGATAGGGGCATCTTCTTCTGGGGCTCATAGAATTGGACTTCCTTGTCTAATACTTTTGAAACTTGGAAGGTATTTTGAGGAAAGGGATTGGATGCTATGCTGCAAATTTGGTGCTTCTACCTCAAAAAACAGCCCCCCTGAGCCCCAGGAATCTGTCAATCAATTCTCCATTAGACCCTATGGGAATCAGTCTTCATAGGGAATAATGGAGTGCCCAGCAGACATTTCCCTCCTCCCCCACTTTCTGTTGGTTCTGAAGTGGGGGGAAGGGCCTCCAAACCGGGGGATCCCCTGCCCCCCACCTGGGGATTGGCAACCCTAGTTGACAACCTTAGGCTAGACACTGTGGTATTTTAATGTACTATGGTTGATAAATGCCATTATATTCCTTTCTATCCAGACAGAAATCAAGGAGATGAATTTTAGTAGCATAATATCTAACAGTGTGTGGCTTGTCCTCAGTCTTTTCCAGCCCTTGGGCACCTTTGGAATTCTGTAACAAAATGGATGCCACAGGAGATGTAGCTAGCCACAAAATGGCTGCCACTGTGGAAATACTTGCACTATGGTGGCAGTGCTGCCAAGGCAATGCTTTGAAAACAACCCTTCATCTTCCTTGAGAGATGATGTCCTTCAGCAGTCAAACCTAGCGGTTGAGGTAGAGGCACCAAATTTTCAGCAATGCCCCTCCCCAAAATACCCTCCAAGTTTCAAAAGGATTGGACCAGAGGGTCCATTTCTATGAGCCTCAAAAGAAGGTGCCCTTTTCCTTCATTATTTCCAATGGAGGGAAGGCATTTAAAAGGTGTGCGGTCCTTCTAAATGTGCTGGCCAGAACTCTCTTTGGAGTTCAGTTATGTTTGTCACAACCTGGCTCCCGGCTCCACCCCCAAAGTCTCCTGGCTCCACCCACAATGTCTCCAGATATTTCTAGAATTGGACTTGGCAACCCTATTCAGAGCAGGATCTGGAAAACTGACTACCTACTAGGCCATAAAGCTGGCTCAGTGACCTTGGGCCAGTCACATCCACGCTGCCTAACCGGTGCCACAGGATTGTATTGAGGGTGAAACAGGGAGCAAGAAATTATGTATGCTACTTTGACCTTCTTGATAAAGGGCCTGTGGTTCAGTTTAGGTTGCCGACTCTGGGCTGGGAAATACCTAGAGATTTTGGGGTGGAGCCTGTGGAGGATGAGCTTCGGGGAGGGGAAGACTTCAGTGGGTTATAATGCCTGGAAATCAGTTGTGATCCCAGAGATCTCCAGCCACCACCTGATGGTGGCCTCTGTGCCCTGTTGGTGGCCCTCCAGAGGAATTGGTTGGCCACTGTGTGAGGCTGGACTAGGTAGGCCACTGGTCTGATCCAGCAGAGCTGTTCCGGTGTTTTTATGAAGGTCTCCTGGACGAGATGGACCGTCACTGGTCTGATCCAGCAGGGCTCTTCTGATGTTCTTATGAAGACCTCAGCCTCTGTGCCCTGTTGCTGACCTCCAGAGGAACTGGCTGGCCAGTGTGTGAGACAGGAGGATGGACCACTGGTCTGATCCAGCAGAGCTCTTCTGATGTTCATAAGAGGCCCAGGGGTCATTTTGTAGAAAAATAGATGGTGGCGCTCATCCAGGGATTGTTATGCAGCTGCACCTACTATTCAATGGACAAGGTGGGAAGGAAGAGGTGGAACTGTCAGAAAGGTTCAGGAGCTGTGCTCCTGTGAGCTCCCACTGAATCTGAGGCCTACTTAGGCCTCTGTGCCCTGTTGTTGGACTTCCAGAGGAACTGGTTGGCCACTGTGTGAGACAGGATGCTGGTCTAGATGGACCACTGGTCTGATCCAGCAGGGCTCTTCTGATGTTCTTATGAAGGCACCAGCCTCTTTGCCCTGTTGCTGGCCCTCCAGAGGAACTGGCTGGTCTCTGTGTGAGAAAAGTTGCTGAACTAGATGGACCACTGGTCTGATCCAGCAGGGCTCTTCCGATATTCTTATGAAGGCACCAGCCTCTTTGCCCTGTTGCTGGCCCTCCAGAGGAACTGGCTGGTCTCTGTGTGAGAAAAGTTGCTGAACCAGATGGACCACTGGTCTGATCCAGCAGGGCTCTTCTTAACACCCTCCCCTTGTCTGTAATGATTTGGAAGCTCAGGTGGGATCCAAATACTAGTCTACTCTTCCTATCAGTTGTTTTTTTTTTGTCAGAATATCCAGGTTTTACCAGAGCAATATCCAGCAATGTGCACGGCCGTGCTGAGCTATATTTTTTGTTTTGCCACAGGGTACGTGTGTGTGTGTGTGGATGAGGCGACTGCCTCTCTCCTTCCTGCAAAGGGTTAAGCCCCTTCCTGTCTGGTGGGGCCCTGGCAGCAACCCTTCCGGACCGCATTCCTCATCCTGACCGCCTCTAAGGAATGACTTCACTTCCCTGCATTGCAACACCGCTCGGTGGCCAAGTGCTGAAGACTGCTGGTTTTGGTGCCATTCTCACTGGAGGCCTGCTGATTCAATCATTTTAAAGGCGCCCGTTTCTTCCACGCCAGAGATTTTACGGCTCTTGCAGATCGGAAGCTTTTATCCCAACAAACCCCGGAGCTCCGCGTCTTCGGGAGTTTTATGGGGAGCTTCCCTAATAAACGGTTTAAAAACATATGCTAATTGTGTTTATTGTGTAGTTTAATGATCACATCGATCATTCAAGACGTACGGTCCCATTTGGAACCCTGCTCCACATTTACCCTTTGCTCTTCAGTTTATCACCCTCTCCACCCCGCCCCCTCCATTTTGGTTTCAAACCCCAGAAAAATATCACCTTAAAAGGGAGGCTTTAAAAAAAGGAATTATGTTTTTATAGGAGTGGGCAGGGTGGGGTCATTTTGAAGGAAAAGAGGTGCCAGAGCTCACTTGCATTTGCCACACACTTCATTATTTCCAAATGGAGGGAAGGCATTTAAAGTTAGCTAAGAGAGCCAGTTTGGTGTACTGGTTAAGTGGGCAGACTCTTATCTGGGAGAACCGGGTTTGATTCCCCACTCCTCCACTTGCAGCTGCTGGAATTGCCTTGGATCAGCCATAGCTCTCGCAGGAGTTGTCCTTGAAAGGGCAGCTGCTGTGAGAGCTTTCTCAGCCCCACCCACCCACCTCACAGGGTGTCTGTTGTGGGGGGAAGAAGATATAGGAGACTGTAAGCTGCTCTGAGTCTCTGATTCAGAGAGAAGAGTTCAGAGAGGCCTGAGAGCAGCAGCACAGAGCAGAGCAGCTCTGACAAGCTGAGACAGCTGGAGAAGTTGCTGAGAATTTCTGAGTTTTGAAAGACTTCATTCTGAGGCTTGTGTGACTGCTGAAAAGGCTGAGTTGTGATAGCTGGGGAACTGCTGTACGTTTGGGTGAGTGGGCTAAAGGTGAGAGTGATTGTTGATGATTGCTTAGGAGTGGTCTGCTCCAACCTCTTTGCATTTTAAGTTGCGCCTTGCCAAAGGTGCGAGCCGAAGGGCGAGAGCTAAAGGGCTCTTGGCCTGTGGCTCTTTGCCTAGGGGCTTCCTAAGGACAAGGAACCCAGATCCCTGATTTTCTTGTTCTCCTAATAAGGTAAGTTGACCTTCCGGAAGGGGAGCCACGTAAACAACAGCATTTAAGGAAGACTGTATATTTAATATATAGATAAATATATATATCATGAAGGTAGAATGCCAGCAGGGGGGTGGGGGCTTTCCAGTGTTTTGCACTGAGTGTCACATGTATGACTATCTGCCCACAGGACAGAAGTCTTGGGTGTGTGCTCGATGTAAGGAGCTCCTGGTCCTCAGGGAACGAGTTTGTACCCTTGAGGCCGAGGTGACTGCCCTGGAGAAGCAGAGACGTTCAGTTAGGCAATTGGGGAAGACTCTCGGCGGCATATTAGATGAGCCCCACTCTGAACGTGGCAGCCCCGTTGCTGCCAGAGAGCGTGAGGGTCGAGAGGGAACAGGGCACCGTGCTGAGGATAAGGGGAATGCGCCCTCAGAAGGGACCTCTTCTTCGGTTGGTGAGCGGGTATCCTTTCATGCCAAGGAACCATCCCTGGGCAGGGGGAGATGGGGGTTCTTGGTAGTTGGTGATTCGATCCTTAGGCAAGTAGACAGCTGGGTGGCAAAACCGCGTATTGACCGTATGGTGACTTGCCTGCCTGGTGCGAAGGTAGCGAACATTACGCGTGTAGTAGATAGGCTGATAGACAGTGCTGGGGAGGAGCCTGTGGTCGTGGTGCATGTTGGCACCAACGATGTGGGGAAATGCAGTCGTGAGGTCCTGGAGGAGAAATTTAGGCTGCTAGGTGGGAGACTTAAGGCCAGGACCTCCAAGGTGGCCTTCTCGGAAGTGCTACCTGTTCCACGTGCAGGGCAGGAGAGACAGGCGCAAATTAGAAGTCTCAATGTGTGGATGAGACGATGGTGTAAGGAGGAAGGGTTTAAGTTTGTTAGGCACTGGGATGCTTTCTGGAACAAGCAGGAGCTGTACAAAAGAGACGGTCTCCACTTTTCTCCGGATGGAACCAGGCTGCTGGCGCTTAAAATCAAAAAGGTGGCAGAGCAGTTTTTAAACTAAATCTTGGGGAAAGCCGACAGGAGATGAAATGTCTCTGGTTCGGGAGGACTCGTCTCAAAGAGATGAAGGGTTGGCTTCTATTTTTCTACCGGGTAACGGATCAGTGTTGTCCACTGTGATGGTGACAAACAGTATGGACTGTCTGCCAGAGTCTCGAGGCGGCAGGAGGGAGGTGGCGGGCCTAGCTTGCCTGGGAAATTATAAATGTTTATATGCAAATGCTAGAAGTGTCTGAAGTAAAATTGGTGAATTGGAATGTTTAGTGTTGGGAGAAAACATAGACATTGTGGAATTTCAGAAACTTGGTGGAATGAGGAGAATCAGTGGGACACGGTGATTCCTGGATATAAGTTATATCGGAAGGATAGGGAGGGAAGGGTTAGAGGTGGGGTGGCTCTGTATGTCAGAGAGGATATACGGTCCAGTAAGACTGAGGTCAGAGAATTAGATTCCCTTTTAGAAATGCTTTGGGTTGAAATAGAGGGCCCAAAAGGAAATTTAACTATGGGAGTTTGTTATCGCCCACCAAATCAAAAGAGAGAGGACGATTATAATATGATAGAAGGATTAAAGATAGCGGCTAAACGTAAAAACTGTGTTGTAATAGGTGATTTTAACTACCCGCAGATTGATTGGGTCAATATGTGTTCTGGTCGAGCGAAAGAGATTGAGTTTCTTGATGCTCTCAATGACTGTGCTATGGAGCAGATGGTCTCAGAACCTACCAGGGGTGGGGCGATCCTGGATCTGGTCCTAAGTAATGCCTAAGACTTGGTGAGAAATGTAAAAGTGATTGCGCCGCTTGGGAACAGTGACCATAATGTTATTGATTTCACTGTTTGTATAAATAGGGAGTTGCCCAAAAAGACCGCCACAACCACATTTAACTTTAAAAGGGGTAAATTCTCTGAGATGAGGAGGCATGTGAGGAGGAAACTGAAAGGAAAGGTAAATACAGTCAAAACCCTTGGGGAAGCTTGGAGACTATTTAAAACTATAATCCTAGAAGCTCAGATAAAATACATACCACAAGTTAGGAAAGGCACAAACAGGTATAAGAAGAGGCCAGCATGGTTAACAAACAAAGTAATGGAAGCTATAAAAGGTAAGAAGGACTCCTTTAAGCGGTGGAAAACCAGTCCAAGTGAGATTAATAAAAGGGAACACAGGCAGCGGCAAATCAAATGCAAGACTGTGATCAGGCAGGCAAAAAGGGACTATGAGGAGCATATTGCAAAAAACATAAAGACCAACAATAAAAATTTCTTCAAATATATTAGAAGTAGGAAACCAGCCAGGGAAGCAGTGGGGCCCTTGGATGACCATGGGGTAAAAGGATTACTGAAGGAGAATGGGGAAATGGCTGAGAAGCTGAATGCATTTTTTGCCTCTGTCTTCACCATGGAAGATGAGAAGTGTTTGCCCGCCCCAGAACCACTAATATTGGAAGGGGTGTTGAAAGACCTGAGTCAGATTGAGGTGACAAAAGAGGAGGTCCTACAACTAATAGACAAATTAAAAACTAATAAGTCACCGGGTCCGGATGGCATACATCCAAGAGTTCTGAAAGAACTCAAAGTTGAACTTGTGGATCTTCTAACAAAAATCTGTAATCTTTCATTGAAATCTGCCTCTGTTCCTGAGGACTGGAAGGTAGCAAATGTCACCCCCATCTTTAAAAAGGGTTCCAGAGGAGACCCGGGAAATTACAGGCCAGTCAGTCTGACTTCAATACCGGGAAAGTTGGTAGAAACCATTATCAAGGACAGAATGAGTAGGCACATTGATGAACACGGGTTATTGAGGAAGACTCAGCATGGGTTCTGTAGGGGAAAATCTTGCCTCACTAACCTGTTACATTTCTTTGAGGGGGTGAACAAACATGTGGACAAAGGAGACCCGATAGATGTTGTTTACCTTGACTTCCAGAAAGCTTTTGATAAAGTTCCTCATCAAAGGCTCCTTAGAAAGCTTGAGAGTCATGGAGTAAAAGGACAGGTCCTCTTGTGGATCAAAAACTGGCTGAGTAATAGGAAGCAGAGAGTGAGTATAAATGGGCCGTCTTCGCAGTGGAGGACGGTAAGCAGTGGGGTGCCGCAGGGCTCGGTACTGGGTCCCATGCTCTTTAACTTGTTCATAAATGATTTAGGGTTGGGAGTGAGCAGTGAAGTGGCCAAATTTGCGGATGACACTAAATTGTTCAGGGTGGTGAGAACCAGAGGGGATTGTGAGGAACTCCAAAGGGATCTGTTGAGGCTGGGTGAGTGGGCGTCAACGTTGCAGATGCGGTTCAATGTGGCCAAGTGCAAAGTAATGCACATTGGGGCCAAGAATCCCAGCTACAAATACAAGTTGATGGGGTGTGAACTGGCAGAGACTGACCATGAGAGAGATCTTGGGGTCGTGGTAGATAATTCACTGAAAATGTCAAGACAGTGTGCGTTTGCAATAAAAAAGGCCAACGCCATGCTGGGAATTATTAGGAAGGGAATTGAAAACAAATCAGCCAGTATCATAATGCCCCTGTATAAATCGAGGGTCTCATTTGGAGTAGTGTGTGCAGTTCTGGTCGCCGCACCTCAAAAAGGATATTATAGCATTGGAGAAAGTTCAGAAAAGGGCAACTAGAATGATTAAAGGGCTGGAACACCTTCCCTATGAAGAAAGGTTGAAACGCTTAGGGCTCTTTAGCTTGGAGAAACGTCGACTGAGGGGTGACATGATAGAGGTTTACAAGATAATGCATGGGATGGAGAAAGTAGAGAAAGAAGTACTTTTCTCCCTTTCTCACAATACAAGAACTCATGGGCATTCGATGAAATTGCTGAGCAGACAGGTTAAAACGGATAAAAGGAAGTACTTCTTCACCCAAAGGGTGATTAACATGTGGAATTCACTGCCACAGGAGGTGGTGGCGGCCACAAACATGGTCACCTTCAAGAGGGGGTTAGATAAAAATATGGAGCAGAGGTCCATCAGTGGCTATTAGCCACAGTGTGTGTGTGTGTGTATATATATATATATTTGGCCGCTGTGTGACACAGAATGTTGGACTGGATGGGCCTTTGGCCTGATCTAACATGGCTTCTCTTATGTTCTTAAGAGTGGGGTATAAATCTGCAGTCTTCTTCTTCTTAAAAGGTGTGCGGTCCCTTTGAATGTGATGGCCAGAACTCCCTTAGGCATTCAATCATGCTTGTCATATCCTTGCTTTTGGCTCCACCCCTAAAGTTTCCTGGCTCCACCCCCAAAGTCCCCAGATATTTCTTGGCTGGACCTGGCAATACTACCCCCCAAAAATCTCCATCTCCCTCCCACCCCAACCCGGAGCTGGCAACCCTAAGGAGAAGATGATATTGGATTTATATCCCGCCCTCCACTCCGAAGAGTCTCAGAGCGGATCACAATCTCCTTTACCTTCCTCCCCCACAACAGACACCCTGTGAGGTAGATGAAGATATTGGATTTATATCCTGCCCTCCACTCCAAAGAGTCTCAGAGCGGCTCACAACTCCTTTACCTTCCTCCCCCACAACAGACACCCTGTGAGGTAGATGAAGATATTGGATTTATATCCCGCCCTCCACTCCGAAGAGTCTCAGAGCGGCTCACAATCTCCTTTACCTTCCTCCCCCACAACAGATACCCTGTGAGATGCGTGGGGCTGGAGAGGGCTCTCACAGCAGCTGCCCTTTCAAGGACAACCTCTGCCAGAGCTATGGCTGACCCAAGGCCATGCTAGCAGGTGCAAGTGGAGGAGTGGGAATCAAACCCGGTTCTCCCAGATAAGAGTCCGCACACTTAACCACTACACCAAACTGGCTCTCCAGTTGTCCTTGAAACTGGCTACCCTACCCAGCTTACCTTCAATCATAGTGTGAAGATCCTTGTGCTGTCATGGCAGTTGCAGTTAAATCTACACAGTCAATCAAATCTCTCTTGGCCAATCAGAAATCTTGCTAAGCAGGGGTGGAATTCTAGCAGGAGCTCCTTTGCATATTAGGCCAGACACCCCTGATGTAGCCAAACCTCCAAGGGCTCTTAGTACAGGGCCTACTGTAAGCTCCAGGAGGATTGGCTACATCAAGGGTGTCTGGCCTAATATGTAGGGTTGCCAAGACGAATTCAAGAAATATCTGGGGGCTTTGGGGGTGGAGCCAGGAGACATTGGGACGGAGTCAGGAGCAATGGTGTGACAAGCATAATTGAACTCCAAGGGAGTTCTGGTCATCACATTTAAAGGGACAGCACACCTTTTTAAATGCCTTCCTTTCATAAGAAATAATGAATGATAGGGGCACCTTCTTTTGAGGCTCATAGAATTGAACCCCCTGGTCCAAAAATTTTGAATCTTGGAGGGTGTTTTGGGGAGAGGCACTAGATGCTATACTAAAAATGTGGTGCCTCTACCACAAAATACAGCCCCCTCGGAGCCCTTGATACCCGCGGATCAATACCCCATTATTCCCTATGGGAATCATTCTCCATAGGGAATAATCGCCCAGTAGACATTCCCCCCCCACCTCCGTCGCTTTCTGATGACCCTAAAGCAGGGGGAAGGGGGCTCCAAACCTGGGGATTGGCAACCCGCTCTCTCTCTCTCTAACACACACACACATGCTGGGTCTGGTTCCTCCACAACGACATCTGAAAAGAACAGGGGCCACACTGCTTCCTCCTCTCTCTGTCACAGACACACTTAGTTGCTCTGAAATGAAAGCGAAACAAGCGGAGGGACTGTGTTGCTGACCTTTCCGATGAAGTACTTCCTGCTCAACTTTAAAGGCACGCACACATTTGAAAGGGAGCTGTTTGCAAGTTTCTAAACCTGCCCAAGATCTAGAGGTGCATGGTGGCTGTGTGAGGGCGGACTTCCCCCACTGGCCAGCTGGCTGGAGGCGGGGGGGGGGGGCGGGAAGCCTGTAAAACAGGGGGATCCCCCGCTGGGACCTGGGGCTTGGGAAGCCTACTAATATGCAAAGGAGTTACTGCTACAAAAAAAGCCCTGAATGGATCCATCTCTTCAGTGCATTGCCAAGACATAACAGGCCACAAAGAAATAAAACAGCCAGGTGCCAATGCTTTTCTGGTCATCGGCTCTTAAGAAATCTCCCCCAGGCCCCGACTAGACCAGGTTTTCCCTCAGTCAGCTTGCAGTCCAGTCCTTGTGTCCTTAAAATTCCTTACGGTTTCATTATGCTTGTCTCCTTGCATAACGAGGAGAAGAAAAGTGAAAAGCGGCTCAGCGGAGTAAGAGTCTTCTGTTAAGTCCTTAAGTGTTACGGACAGTACGAATCCCCCAGCTGGTGTCTGCAGCTTCTGTCCCTTCCCTGTCCCTTCATCAAAACAGCTCAGTAGTCGCACAAAGGCAGAGTTCGCTTCGAAGCTTCGCTCTTTCTCTCCCCTGCAAGAATCCTGCAAGAAAGAAGCTTCTGCCCATCACCCCCCTGCAAGAATCCCATGATCAAAACTACCTGTACTGGGTTGTTGTTGTTGTTTTGTTTACCCTTCTTCTTTCTACACTTCCATCCTCCCACTTCCCTTCCAGTGGGTGTGTATCCAGATCCGGTCCGTCTTGCACAGGGTTGTCCAAGGCCTTTTTAATAGCAGGAACTCCTTTGCCTATTAGGTCGCACCCCCCTGATGTAGCCAAACCTCCAAGAGCTTACAGGGCTCTTAGTTAGAGTTGCCAATCCCCAGGTGGGGGCAGGGGATCCCCCCGGTTTGGAGGCCCCCCCCCCCGCTTCAGGGTCGTCAGAAAGCGGGAGGAGGGGAGGGAAATGTCTGCTAGGAACTCTACCATTCCCTATAGAGATTTATTCTCCTAGAAAATAATGGAGAATTGATCCACGGGTATCTGGGGCTCTGGGGGGGGCTGTTTTTTGCAGGTAGAGGCACCAAATTTTCAGTACAGCATCTAGAGCCTCTCCCCAAAATATCTCCCAAGTTTCAAAATGATTGGACCAAGGGGTCCAATTCTATGAGCCCCAAAAGAAGGTGCCCCTAGCCTTCACTATGTCCTATGGAAGGAAGGCATTGAAAAAGTGTGCCGTCCCTTTAAATGTGATGGCCAGAACTCCCTTTGGAGTTCAATTATGCTTGTCACAGCCTTGATCTTGGCTCCGCCCCTAATGTCTCCTGACTCCACCCCCAAAGTCCCCAGATATTTCTTAAATTGGACTTGGCAACCCTACTCTTAGTACAGGGCCTACTGCAAGCTATTGGAGGATTGGTTACATAAGAGGGTTGTGGCCTAATATGCAAAGGAGTTACTGGTACAGAAAAAAGCCCTGGAGCCGCCAAGTCCAGGTTGAAAAATTCTTGGATATTTGGGGTGTGCGGAGCCTGGGGGAGGGAGGGCATGGTTTGTGGAGGGGAGGGATCTCAGCTGGGTATAATGTGATACAACCAGGGGTGGAGTTCTAGCAGGAGCTCTTTTGCATATTAGGCCACACACCCCTGATGTAGCCAATCCTCCAAGAGCTTACAAAAAAGAGCCTTGTAAGCTCTAGGAGGATTGGCTACATCAGGGGTGTGTGGCCTAATATGCAAAGGAGCTCCTGCTAGACTTCTACCCCTGGATGCAACGCACTCTCCAAAGCAGCCATTTTCTCTGCGGGAACTGTCACCTGGAGATCAGCTGTAATTTTGGGAGATCTCCGGGCCCCACCTAGAGACGGGCAGCCATAAATTCTTACGCTGGTTTGTAAGAAGTTGTTGTATTTTATTCTTCTTTGAGGCAAGGAACCAAATTGCACCTTCTTTGAGCGAACCAACAAAATGTCGGGCAATTAACCATCTTCTTCGTTTTCATGTTCTTTCGAACGCACAGTCAATTTACAGCATCTCTCTCGTGTGCCTTCTTCGTCCTTTTCATGTGTCCTTATTGTTAGCTAAGTAGTGTCGGGCCTACGTGGTATTGGCCACGGCAGGTGTCAAGTTTAATATTATTAAGAATGCAATTACTTCTTCCTCAAGCATGGCTTGTCGGTTTAGCTCCCCAGTTTATATATCAATACCATCCTTTTGTGTACAGGCAAACAACCTCTGTTTGCTGTTTCATAATGAGTTCCTTGATAGGAATTGTCCTTGTTTTAGAAATGTCTTTTCTTAACTTTAAAGTGGGGGGGGGGGCTCTAAAGGACCTAACTGGGACTGACATTCCTATAAGGTACTAGATCATGCAGTCACATTTCCCAGCCTCTTAAATAATGTCAAGACTGTACCCTCAGTTGTCTCCACAGTTGTCTTTAAATTGCTATGGAACGGTTCTATGAAAACCAGAGCATCAGCTGTGTGGCCCGAAGGGTAGACAGATAATTAGGGTTGCCAATCCCCAGTTGGGGGCAGGGAATCCTCTGGTTTGGTCAGGGTCATCAGAAAGCGGGGGGGGGGGGGAGGGAAATGTCTACTGGGCATTCCCTAATACCCTATGGAGACTGGTTCCCATAGGGTATAATGGAGAATTGATCTGTGGGTATCTGGGGCTCTGGGGGGGGGGGTGTCTGTTGTTTTTTTTTAGGTAGAGGTACCGTGTTTTCAGCATAGCATCTGGTGCCTCAGTTCAAAACACCCTTCAAGTTTCAAAATGATTGGTTTAGGGGGGGTTTCCAAATTCACGAGCCTCAAAAGAAGGTGTCCCTATCCATCATTATTTCCAAATGGAAAGAAGGCATTTAAAAGGTGTGCGGTCCCTTTAAATGTGATGGCCAGAACTCCCTTTGGAGTTGTTGCAAACTTGCTCTTGGCTCCACCCCAATGTCTCCTGGTTCCACCCCCCAAAGTCCCCAGAGATTTCTTGAATTGGACCTGGCAACCCTACAGACAATCTATACAAGGAGTGGAAGGGAAATTGTTTGACTCAGAGGGGTACGTAAGATAGCCAACTCTAGGTTGGGAAATTCCAGGAGATTTGGGGATGGAGCCTGGGAAGGGCGAGGTATAATGCCATATCCATCCTCCAATGCAACCTTTTTCTCCAGGGGAATTGACCTGCGTAGCCTATCCATCAGGCATTATTCTGAGAAATCTTCAGTTACCACCTGGAGGTTGGCAACCCTAGGCTACAGCAGAGAGTTTGATTAGAATCTGGGACACCTAGATTCTGAGATCCTCACTCTACCACAAAATCCCCCAGGGCGACCCTCAGCGGGTCATTTTATCTCAGCCTGAAAGGAGCCATGGTTCAATCGTAGCACATCTGCTTGCCTTGCTGAAGGTCCCAGGTTCAATTCCAGCATCTCCAGGCAGGGCTGGCCCTAGACTGTCTGGCACCCTAGGCAAGGCCAACTTTCTGGCGCTTTCCCCCCCCTCCCCTCCCCCCCGCACTGATAATTTCACTGATTCACTTGAGGGGTGCCCAACTTGGCACCCCCAGAAGGCTGGCACCCTAGGTAATCGCCTAGTTTGTCTAGTAGCAGGGCCACCCCTGTCTCCAGGCAGTAGGTGATAAAAAAGACTTCCACCTGTGACAATAAAGGGCTGCTACCACCATTCTGAGTAGACAATACAAATGGATAATTTTAACTGACAAAGCTCGGTATTAAACCTGGTGTCATGGATCAGCCAGAGCTGGCCGGTCTTGATGGTCAGGAAAGCATAAGTGGTGAAGGAGGGGCAGTGTCAGAGGAACCAGGCCAGCAGGTGGGCAGCAAAAGCAAGACTGAACACACAGTTGCCTGCTGACGATGGATTCTCAACAAAAATGAACCCTCTGTGCCCTTACTGTTGCTAAAAGACTTCTGTTACAGCACTGGAGAGATAACATGCCAACCTTCCCAAATCCAATGGATTGCAGACCTTACAAACATATCATAGAGATGACAATAGCATATGGACATATTTTTAGATTTTTGTAATCATTTTATATATACTTATGGGTGGATTTGTCACTGTTGTTACATTTTCTATATATTTTTGTTTGAATAAACATTTTAATCTTTTTTTTAAAGCAGCGCTGTGAATTGCAGCCTGTCTCTAATAAATGCTACTTTGCTAGGGGTATGTGGGTGTATTGTGTGTATCTGTGAGGGCACAATGAATTTGTTCTCTGGGAAGTTGTATTTGATCGGAGATACTTTGATATCTTTAGTTGTCGTAGATTTTCCAGGCTTTATGGCCGTGGTCTTGGAATAGTAGTACCTGATGTCTCACTAGGAGCTGTGAACGGCATCCTCAGAGGCATAACACAGAAAGAGTTTTCTCTGTGTCAAAGTGAGAGGAAAGAAAAAGAAAATGGTAGGAATTTATATCTACTCAGGAAAGAGTGGTAGGGCTGAGTCATTATCTTGTAGGAATTTCCCAAGCTGTGACATGTTAATGGAGGAGCTTTCCAGAAGAGGTTATTTTGCATATGGAGCTTTCCTGAGGAGGTTCTTTGCATATGGAATGGCTGTTGGAATTCTAATCTTATCTGTAGAGCTGTTGTAAGCTGTAGAGCATTTTGTGTTTTTCAGAACTGGAAACCATGCCCTATCCATTTTTAAACTCTCTTCCTTCCTGTTGAAACTGTGTTTATGTGTGTGGATTTAAATGGCTTCCCTGTGTAATCTGCCATGGTAGCTAGATGTGTTGTCCAGCATTACAGTGTCTTGGAATAAGATACTGTGTCCTGTTTGAGTTAAGCTTTGATATCCCTGAATACTTTGATATCCCTGGGTAGGTGAGCAGAGATTTCTGCATTTTAGTCGGAGAATATCTTTTTGATTCAAAGAGATTGGTCACTTGTTATCAAGAGGTTCTTAAAAAAGAGAGATTATTCAAATGTATACCAGTATTTGCATCTGTAGAGCGCTGACTAGTAACAACAATGAATGTCGCACCAAAACAACAACTGGTAATACTGACACACATCTTGGATTTTCTGTTGAGTGTAAATCTTGTATATTATGGTTTTTACTGCATATCTTGTTTTAAAGTTATATGTTGATGTTAATTGTTGTTAGCTGCCCTGAGCCCATTAGGGGAGGGCGGGATATAAATATGATAAAAATAGATTAATAAATAAAAATAATTTTTTTAAAAAATGGCCTAACAGTGTGGCCGATTCCATGTCGCAATCCAAACTCATTGTGGGCCTGGATCATTATCTAATCTGATGAGATAGAACTTCAGAAAGCCAGGATGATAAAGCAGTCAGAGACTGTTGACTCATGGGGGCTGGACTAAATCCAGTGTCCTTTCATACTTAATTATCTTGTCAAGTTCCTCGAATCTGAGCTCCTGGTGATACTGACAGCGTTGTCAGAAAAGGGAAAGCTTTGCGGCATGATTTCCAGCCCTGGAAATCTTTGTTCATGTCTTTTGGGGCTTGTCTATACCGAGCTCTTTGAACTGATTCGACTGTATTAGTTTCTTCTATTGTTCCTGAATAATTAACCCTCATCTGCCCCAGTCATTCTCTCCCCGCTCTGATAGACAGTAGCAAAATGGGAGTTTGAAGTGTTTTGGTTTTTTTAAAAATCTATATTAGTTGTTTGCTGTTTGCCTTCAGGGACATCCCCAGATTACAAGACTCTCCAAGGTATAGGATTGAGTTGCTTTTCATTTTGCTTCAAAAGGTTGCTCCGTCGGAGTGTTCCCCAACCCCTTAAATATTGATTTATCTATATTGACAATATAAAGAGTTGACTCAAAAATCCCATCTTCAAATTTGCTTCCCCTGTTGCCATAAATGGAAATGGCTGCGGTTGGAAAACTTTCTCCGGGGAGGCAAGAGTTACAGGTGCTCGACTGCAATGGTTTTCAGCTGGCTTCCCCCCACCACCCTTTTCAGACTGAAGCCTGCCAGAACGATGCAAAATGCATTTCTGGAAGTTTGTTCTGGGAGACAAAATGGAATATTAATTTCAGATTAAATGCAACGAGAGTACTGTTGACGTCCCTTCTGTTCTTTCCTTCTTGATCTTGGGGTCCAATGTAAAGATGGACTTGCTTTTCCTGACCAAATTGTTGTTCATAGGAAGATGGACAATGTTTCAATAGGCTTGCCAGCCCCCAGGTCCAGGTGGGGGATCCCCCAGTTTTGCAGGCTCCTCCCTGCTGCCAGTTGGAAGCCCCGCTCCAACAGCTACCATGTGCCTTTAGATCTCAGGCAGGTTCAGAACTTTGAAACTGCTTCCGTTTTGGAAGGGGGTGTGTGTGCCTTTAAATCTTAGCAAGATTGAAGCCGTGGGGGGAGGCGGGGGTGATCCGGAAGAGCCACATGTCTGAGAGAGAGGGGAAGCCAGAGAGCCCAGTCCCTCTGTTCATTTTGCATTCCTTTCAGAAGCTCTTTGTGTAGTAAAAGGGATAGTAAAGAGTTAACTAGAACCTGAGTGTGGAATAGAAGGAAATTCCACCCCTCACCCCCAGTAAATTGGTTGAAATACAGCAGATTTGTTACATTCAGCAACTCTGGTGAGTAAAGCTATCTATACCACGGTCCCAGGGTAGGGTTGCCAGTTATGACTTAAGAAATATCTCGGGAGAATGGATCCATAAATGGAGAATTGATCTGAGGCTCTGGGGAGGCTGTGTTTTGAGGTAGAGGCATCAAAGTTTCAGCGTAGCATCCAGCTCCTTTCCTCAAAACACCCTCCAAGTTTCAAAAGGATTGGACCAGGGGAGCCCCAAAAGGAGGTGTCCCTATCCTTCATTATTTTCAAATGGAGGAAAGGCATTAAAAAGGTTCACAGTCCCTTCAAATGTGATGGCCAGAACTCCCTTCAGAGTTCAGTCATGATTGTCACATATTTGCTCATGGCTCCACCCCCAAAGTTCCCAGATATTTCTTGAATTGGACTTGGGCAACCCTACATTAGCATATGACACAACTTCCACAGGAAAGCCTGTGGGACCAGGTAGTCTAACGTTCAGGTGCAAAGCTAATCGGCATGGGGTTCCATTCGACCTTTGAACAGAGACATCAAGGCAATACAATGAGGGAATCGACTCGTGTGACCACGGCTAGTTGGATCACAAAACAAAGTCTGAGTCCAATGGCACCTTTAAGACCAACAAGGTTGACTTCGGGGTACACGCTTTCGTAGGCATGCACACTTCATCCGATCACAGGTTGGTTTCAGAGTTCGTAGCGCTATTGTTCAGCCCTGAATGCAAACTCAGTGGAGTATCTGGAGCGCTAGGGGGAGTGGGCCATGACTCAATGGCAAAGCGTCTGCTTTGCATTTAGAAGATCCCAGGTTCAAAACACTGTATCTCCAGGAACCAGGTAACGGTATCTGTGGGAGGGAAGGCACCACAATATAGCCTGATCTTGTCAGATCTTGGAAGCTAAGCAGGATTGGTACTGAGAAGGGAGACCACCAGTTGGTACGGGGAAGGGAGAGCCAGTTTGGTGTAGTGGTTAAGTGTGCGGACTCTTATCTGGGAGAACCGGGTTTGATTCCCCACTCCTCCACTTGCACCTGCTGGAATGGCCTTGGGTCAGCCATAGCTCTGGCAGAGGTTGTCCTTGAAAGGGCAGCTGCTGCGAGAGCCCCCTCCAGCCCCACCCACCTCACAGGGTGTCTGTTGTGGGGGAGGAAGGGAAAGGAGATTGTAGGCCGCTCTCTGTCCTTGAAAGGGCAGCTGCTGTGAGAGCCCTCTCCAGCCCCACCCACCTCACAGGGTGTCTGTTGTGGGGGAGGAAGGTAAAGGAGATTGTGAGCCTCTCTGAGACTCTTCGGAGTGGAGGGCGGGATATAAATCCAATATCTTCATCTTCTTCTTCATCTTCACCAAGGAAGACTCTGCAGAGGAAGGCAATGGCCAACCACCTTTGTTTCTCACTTGCTTTGAAAGTTCCCTGATGGGGTCTCCATGAGTTAGCTGCAACTTGGTGGCACTTTATATACACACACAATATGTCTGTCTGTCTGTATGTATGTACCATCAAGTCGCCACCAATTTATGGCAACCTCAGCAATGGGCTTTCAAGGCAAATGAGTAGCAGAGGTGACTGGCCATTGCCTTCCTCTGCAGAGTCTTCCTTGGTGGTCTCCTATCCATTCAAGTACTGATCTTGCTTAACTTCTGAGATCAGGCCAGGCCTCATATTGGGCAGGAGCTCAGAGGAACGAAGCTCCGGAACCTCTAAATTTTATTGTACTTTCTTTTTTATCCCCCCCCCCACCACCAAAAAAACCCTTGCTTCTGGGCTCCATTGTTCAAACCCCCTGCAAGAATTTTGCTGAACTCTTAAGATTTGACAAACTTTCTAATATTTTCCCCACAAAAAAATGGGAAAACAGCCAAAACATACAGAGCAGAGAGATGGAAATTTTCATCATGCCACTGTGGCCGCATAGGAGAAAGTAATTGTAAAAGTTGTTCCTCTTTTATGTATCTGGTCAATGGCCATAGAAATAAATTATCTATAAGTATGAAGGGAGTAAGGTTTTATTCTGACAATTCTAATTCAAGAAGCATTTGAAGGTAGATGCTGAGCTGATATAATGTAGTCAACCTTCCGGTGATGTCAGGGGGGTGTGGCATATGCAAATGAGTTGTGCTAATGAGCTCCGACACCTCTTTTTCTACAAAATGATCCCTGGATCAGGCTATACCATCCTGCCTCCCCTCCCCTTCGCCGTGGTAGATGAAGTTAATGACTTATTTTCTGGCTTTTTAAAAATCATATGTGACGACTGATTTGGGGATAATTGAAGGAGAGGCCTTGGGGCACAACCTTATAAATAAGAAACATGTTACAGAGGGCAGATGTCCAGTGAGACCTGTTTGGTGAAGCGATTAAGTGCACAGACTCTTATCTGGGAGAACCAGGTTTGATTCCCCACTTCTCCGCTTGCAGCTACTGGAATGACCTTTGGTTAGCTATAGGTCTTGCAGAGTTGTCCTTGAAAGGGCAGCTGCTGTGAGAGCCCTCTCAGTCCCATCCACCTCACAGGGCGTCTGTTGTTGGGGAGGAAGGGAAAGGAGATTGTGAGCCGATCTGAGACTCTTTGGAGTGGAGGGCGGGATATAAATCCAATATCTTATCTACCTCACAGAGTGTCTGTTGTGGGCGGGGGGAAAGTAAAAGAGATTGTGAGCCTCTCTGAGACTCTTTGGAGTGGAGGGTGGAATATAAATCCAATATCTTATCTACCTCACAGGGTGTCTGTTGTGGGGGAGGAAGGTAAAGGAGATTGTGAGCCGCTCTGAGACTCTTCGGAGTGGACGGCGGGATATAAATCCAATATCTTCATCTACCTCACAGGGTGTCTGTTGTGGGAGAGGAAGGTAAAGGAGATTGTGAGCCGCTCTGAGACTCTTCAGAGTGGAGGGCGGGATATAAATCCAATATCTTCATCTACCTCACAGGGTGTCTGTTGTGGGGGAAGAAGGTAGAGCTTGTGACTGCTCTGGGACACTGAGACTCAGAGTGAAGGGTGGGATATAAATCCAATATCATCATCTTCTTCTTTTCTTCTCTCCAGTATCCCACATTCTCCGTTATGCCTTGCCCATCATGCCTGTTGCTTTCACATCTGCAAGATGAGATTAACCCACCCACCCCCACCAAACATGCTTTCTTCTACCCGAGCAAGCTGATGAGGTTCCGGATACCCTAAAACAGGTTAATTTGTGGCCGAGTGGCTGGAATGGATTGCTGCCGCTTTTGTGTGCCGAGTTGAACCTTTTTTTCTTTCCCTACCCCGACAGCGAAATTGGCAATCATCTGGAAGCGTTCTGCCCTTGATCTGTTCCATCAAGGGAACCACTGGTTTTGTTTAAAACAATATTGACCTTCTCCTTCAACCTTTCCGGTTGGACTGAATGACAGCAGAATGTTCTGAAAGAAAAGAATCGGTGTCCCCTCCCCAAGGGCAGGCAGTGACCCTCCACTTTTAGCCCCCTCGCCTTTTCGATTTCAAATGGTAGCCTTGGGATGAAATCATTACAATTTGTGGAAGAATCTTCATTTTTGTAAAAAAAAAAAAAGTGTCACTTTATTGCCGACCACACTTTTTTTAGTAATTCTTTTGGCTATGCAGAGTGCAATGTAGCGCATCGCCTGAGAGGCATGAGAAGGGCTGCAGCTGAGTGTTCTCAGCATGCAGAAGGTCCCAGGTTCAAACCCCAGCATCTCCAGTTAGGAAGAACAAGCAGTAGGTAGATTTGTAGAATCACAGAGCTGGAAGGAGCCAAAGTGGACATCGAGAGCAACCCCCTGCTCAATGCAGGATCAGTCTAGAGCAGGGTTGGCCAAACTTGCTCTACGTAAGAGCCACATAGAATAAACGTCAGATGTTTGAGAGCCGCAAGACGTGAATGTCAGATGTTTGAGAGCCGCAAGATGTGAACTTCGGATGTTTGAGAGCCACAAGGAAGGAAGGAAGGCAAAAAGATTGGGGGGAGAGGTGGAAAGAAAGCAACTTTAACTTTCAATGCATTCTCCATGCTGCTGGCTGGCTTGGCTCGGAGAAGTGATTTAAAGAGACAAATGCCTTCCCAAGCTAGCCGATGGGGCGGTGGGGGCTTTAAGAGCCACACAATATGTGTGAAAGAGCCACATGTGGCTCCCGAGCCACAGTTTGGCCACCCCTGGTCTAGAGCATCCCACAAAACTGTTTGTCCAGCTGCTGCTTAAAGACTGCAAGTGATGATTCCACTGTGCCTTCACATCTTTCCCTTCCCACAACCCATTATTGTGAGTCCTCTCCTCTGCTGCCAGCAGGAACAGCTCCTTGCCCTCCTCTAAGCGACAGCCCTTCGAATGCTTCAAAAGAGCAATCCTGTCCCCCCTCAATCTCCTCTTCTCCAGACTGAACCTTCCCAAGTCCCTCAGCCTTTGCTCCTAGGGCTTCGTCTCGAGGCCCCTGATCATCCTTAAGTTAAAACGCTTGGGGCTCTTTAGCTTGGAGAACCGTCGACTGAGGGGTGACATGGTAGAGGTTTACAAGATTATGCATGTGACAGGGAAGGTAGAGAAAGAAGTAGGGGAGGGATGGTGGCTCAGTGGTAGAGCATCTGCTTGGGAAGCAGAAGGTCCCAAGTTCAATCCCCGGCATCTCCAACTAAAAAAGGGTCCAGGCAAGTAGGTGTGAAAAACCTCAGCTTGAGAACCTGGAGAGCCGCTGCCAGTCTGAGTAGATAATACTGACTTTGGTGGACCAAGGGTCTGATTCAGTATAAGGCAGCTTCATATGTTCATATGTTCAAGTACATCCCTGTTCAGTCCTGGGGAGTCAGTTTGCCCTCTTAATCAACCAACGGCATGTATTTCAGCCCACTATACTTGATCCCCTCGTCTGATGAAGCGTGCTTAGAGAGCATACGGAAGCTTGCGTTCTGAATAAAACTTGGTTGGTCTTAAAGGTGCCACTTGACTCCTGCTTTGTTCAGCATTTCTGGCCATTATTAAACATTTAACGTCCTAAATGGCTAAGAACCTGGGTACTTAAAAGAGATGCAATAAGATTCATCATGCTTGAGCACTTACCAGTTCATCTCATGTTCTGGATAGCAGTTTCAAGCAGGGGGCTGATCATTGAAGGAGTGGCTTGGATGCATCTGGTTAGGGGTCATTTCATAGAAAAAGAGGTGCCGGAAGTCATTAGCACAACTCATTCGCATCACTTATTTGCATGTGCCACAGACCCCCGACGTCATCAGAAGGGGTCCTAAATTATAGCAGCTCAGCATCGACCTTAAAATGCTTCTTTAATTATAATGGTCATCATAAAACCTTATTCCCATCAAACTTTTAAAAAATTATTTTCTTCTGTGTGGCCACAGTGGCACGATGAAGATTTCCATCTGTCTTCTTGATATGTTTTCCTTATTTCCCCATTTTTTGTGGGGGGAAAAGTATTAGAAAGTTTGTCAAATCTTAAGAGTTCAGCAGAATTCTCACAGGGGATTTGAACAATGCAGCCCAGAAGCAAGGGTTTTTTTGGGGGGAGGGGATAAAAAAGAAAGAGCATAATAAAATTTAGAGGTTCTGGAACTCTGCTAGGGTTGCCAAGTCCAATTCAAGAAATATCTGGGGACTTTGGGGGCGGAGCCAGGAGACTTGGGGGGGTGGAGCCAGAAGCAAGGATGTGACAAGCAGAATTGAACTCCAAGGCAGTTCTGGCCATCACATTTAAAGGGACAGCACACCTTTTTAAATGCCTTCCTTCCATAAGAAATAATGAAGGATAGGAGCATCTTTTTTGGTGCTCATAGAATTGGACCCCCTGGTCCAATCTTTTTGAAACTTGGTGGGTATTTTGGGGAGAGGCACTAGATGCTATATTGAAAATTTGGTGCCTCTACCCCAAAAAACAGCCCCCCTCAGAGCCCCATGGATCAATTCTCCATGATTTTCTATGGGAATAAATCTCCATAGGGAATAACAGAGTTCCCAGCAGACATTTCCCTCCCCTCCCCCCGCTTTCTGACGACCCTGAAGCGGGGGGAGGGCCTCCAAACCGGGGGATCCCCTGCCCCCACCTGGGGATTGGCAACCCTAAAGGCACATATTTTAAAAACGGACCTTCAGGAGCTCTAAAACTACATGGTAATTGTGGGGGGTGGGGCTTCCCCCGCCTGCCAGCTGGCTGTGGGCGGGGAGAAGCCTGTGAAAACGGGGGATCCCCTGCTAGGATCTGGGGACTGGGAAGCTTAAGCTCTGCTCCTGTGAGCTCCTGCCCAAAATGAGGCCCTCATCGGATCCAATCTGAATGTATCTACTTTGCATGATCGTACTGCTTTTCTTTCAGATACCTGGTATCTATAAGAACATAAGAGAAGCCATGTTGGATCAGGCCAACGGCCCATCAAGTCCAACACCCTGTGCCACACAGTGGCAAAAAAATTTATATACACACATACACTGTGGCTAATAGCCACTGATGGACCTCTGCTCCATATTTTTATCTAAACCCCTCTTGAAGGTGGCTATACTTGTGGCCACCACCACCTCCTGTGGCACTGAATTCCACATGTTAATCACCCTTTGGGTGAAGAAGTACTTCCTTTTATCCGTTTTAACCTGTCTGCTCAGCAATTTCATCGAATGCCCACGAGTTCTTGTATTGTGAGAAAGGGAGAAAAGTACTTCTTTCTCTACTTTCTCCATCCCATGCATTATCTTGTAATCCTCTATCATGTCCTCAGTCGACGTTTCTCCAAGCTAAAGAGCCCCAAGCGTTTCAACCTTTCTTCATAGGGAAGGTGTTCCAGCCCTTTAATCATTCTAGTTGCCCTTTTCTGAACTTTCTCCAATGCTATAATATCCTCACCCTGTGAGGTAGGTGGGGCTGAGAGAGGCAGCTGCCCTTTCAAGGACAACTTCTTTGAGAGCTATGGCTGACTCAAGGCCATGCTAGCAGGGGCAAGTGGAGGAGTGGGGAATCAAACCCAGTTCACCCAGATAAGAGTCCGTGCACTTAACCACTACACCAAACTGAGGAGGGGGAGGGGGAAGAAGAAGAGGAGGCGGAAGAAGAAGAAAAGCAGAAGAGGAAGAGGAGGAGTTGGATTTATATCCTGCCCTTCACTCAGAGTCTCAGTGCAGCTTGCAATCTCCTTTCTCTTCCTTTCTCCACAACAGACGCCCCATGAGCAGTGTTCCCTCTAAGGTGAGTTAGTGTGAGCCAGTTCACAGTTTTTTAGCCCCTGGCTGACACATTTTTGTCTTAGCTCAGGAACAATGCAGACTAATCTTTGCAGTAGCTCACAGCTATAATGCCAGTAGTTTACAAAGTAGAATTTTTGCTCACAAGACTTCATAGTTTAGAGGGAACATTGCTCATGAGGTAGATGGGGCTGAAAGAGGTCTCAGGAAACTGTTCCTGGGAGATCAGCTCTGCTGAGAATTTGTGACTGACCCAAAGTCACACCACCACCAGCATGTGGAGGAAGAGTGGGGAAACACACCCAGTTCTCCAGATTAGACTCCACCACTCTAACTAATCCGCAGGGTTCTTTTTCTAGCAGGAGCTCCTCTGCATATTAGGCCACATCCCCCTGATGTAGCCAATCCTCCAAGAGCTTAGAGGGTTCTTAGTACAGGGCCTACTGTAAGCTCCAGGAGGACTGGCTACATCAGGGGGGCGTGGCCTAATATGCAGAGGAGTTCCTGCTAGAAAAAGAGCCTGCCTACACCAAATTGACAACTCTAAACCACTACACCAAACTGGTAGGTATCTGCCTACCTACCTATGATAGATGATAGATTGATGATAGATTGGTTCTGATTTTTACCTGTATTTGGGGGAAAGACACTGTTAAATCTTAATGTAAGCTTTTTGATCCAATTTTAGATTATCACCCGGAGAGAGCTCTGTTCCTCTCACATATATAACATCTTGTCTCAACCTATGTAAAGAGATTAATTACCAAAAGGGGGGGAGGAAACCCTCCATAAAAAAATGCCTTGCCTTTATATCTTACAGCAGAAACAGCTTTTCATATCTGGAAACACACTTGTTCGGTTCAATAGTGCTAAAAGCCCACAGGGCTTGTGTATGTATATTGCATTGTGTGTTGTACAGTGTCTATTAGATTCTGTTCTCATGAAACTACAGAAGGATCTCTGAAGAATTCCTTTTTGTGCCGACGGCTTCCCACCCCCCACCCCCTTCCTGGCCCAAGAATTGGCTCTATTTTCTCCCTTTCTTCCTATCCTGTCCAATCGCGGAGACATCAATGCCGTTATCGGGCGTGCTGTTATGACTCCTCAAATAGAAAATCTTACTTTGTGCGCTTGACAGTTTTGCTTTCTTTGAATCCGGGATGGCTGATTTAGCTTTTCGCAGCTCCTGGCGAGGGAATGTGATTTTCATAAAGATACAAGATCTAGGCGGAGCGGCGGGGGGGGGGGGGGCTTATATACACATGAAAGCATGCGTGTATAACACATATATAATTATATATATAATGGATGAGGAGATATTTGTGTTGCTTTTTCTAGGAGGGTTTATCATGTTGACAAAGATGGTGCTACAGGGCTTTCAGAACATGCATAAAAAGGCTTTAATGGAGACACAGGAAGAGGGAGAGGGAAGGGGGGGGCGGAACTGGGAAAAGATAACCAAACATGCATCAAGGGACAGCATGGAGAATCAAAGCTACACTTCACAAAAGGGCTTTAGAATATTTCTGGGTATGTCAGGCTGCAGGAGATGATTTGAGCTCCAACCGCCCAAGATAACCATCTCTCATAATAATACATATCTCGGAAAGTCTCATAAAAATTAAGGAGAAAAGCAAAACATCCCCAAGGTAATAGATGGAACACTCTGTCTGGTGCAGGGATGTTCTTTATTCTTGGTGCTTGGGGGGGCAAGGAGGGGAGGGCTTCTGAAGTTCTGGGCGCAGTGGTGGACCTCCTGATGGTATCTGGCTCACAATCTCCTTTATCTCCCTCCCCCACAACAGACACCCTGTGAGGTGGGTGGGGCTGGAGAGAACTCTCACAGCAGCTGCCCTTTCAAGGACAACCTCTGCCAGAGCTATAGCTGACCCAAGGCCATGCTAGCAGGTGCCAGTGGAGGAGTGGGGAATCAAACCCGGTTCTCCCAGATAAGAGTCCGCAGACTTAACCACTACACCAAACTGGCAATTAACAGACAGCTTTTATTATTGATTTCCCATGCAAATGCTATGCAGACCAAATGTTCTTTCCATTTGTTTATTTCACTATTTTGCCATTGGATTCCAACCTTGTATCACTTTGCATTCTTAACCAGTACCCACCAGCTATGTGTAGTTCTGCTCACTGTACCTGATTCCTTGTCTGATGAAGTGTGCTTAGAGCACATGAAAGCTTATATTCTGAATAAAACTTTGTTGGTCTTAAAAGTGCAACTTGTATGCATGCATACAAAAACTGAGCCAGTTTGGCGTAGTGGTTAAGTGTGTGGACTCTTATCTGGGAGAACCGGGTTTGATTCCCCACTCCTCCACTTGCACCTGCTGGCATGGCCTTGGGTGAGCCATAGCTCTGGCAGAGGTTGTCCTTGAAAGGGCAGCTGCTGTGAGAGCTCTCTCCAGCCCCACCCACCTCACAGGGTGTCTGTTGTGGGGGAGGGAGATAAAGGAGATTGTGAGCCGCTCTGAGACTCTTGAGTGGAGGGCGGAATATAAATCCAATGTCATCATCGTCATCACATTCTGAATAAAACTTTGTTGGTCTTAAAGGTGATACTTGACTCCTACTTTGTTCTACTCTATGGTATGGCTAGAGCGGCCAGTCTCCAAGTGGCACCTGGAGATATTCCTTTATTACAATTGATCTCCAGGGTGAAGTTTTGCCAGTTATTGATCCAAACGATCCATTCTAATAATAAAATAGAAAAAGGTTTATTGAAATCATATACAGAGCATGACCCTGTGCAGATGCCAGCCAAAGGCAGGAATGACAAAAGCAATATGGTTACTTGGAATTATAGTCAAAAAAGGTGTGCACAAAGATTCTCCACCCAACAAATTGCTGGTTCCCAAAGAAGGTGGTACTCAGGGCTTTTACTACAGCAGGAACTCCTTTGCATCTTAGACCAAACACCCCTGATGTAGCCAATCCTCCTGGAGCTTACAGTAGACCCAGTACTAAGAGCCCTGTAAGCTCTTGGAGGATTGACTACATTAGGGATGTGTGGCCTAATATGCAAAGAAGTTCCTGCTGCAATAAAAGCCTTGGCGGTACCTAGAGATATTTAGAGCAATGGCTGAGTCTTGCTGCTCCATTGTCAGACCAATGTGATAATTAGTTAGCTATGTCTGGACTGACATCCAGAAGACCAAGATCAGTTTCCATGGAGAAAATGGATGTTTTGGAGGATGGATTCTATGACATTGTTCCCTGCTGAAAAAAGAAGAATTGCAGATTTATACCCCGCCCTTCTCCCTAAATCAGAGACTCAGAGGGGCTTACAATCTTCTATGTCTTCTCCCCCCCCCCCACAACAGACACCCTGTGAGGTGGGTGGGGCTGAGAGAGCTCTCACAGAAGCTGCCCTTTCAAGGACAACTCCTAGGAAAGCTATGGCTGAACCAAGGCCATTCCAGCAAGTGCAAGTGGAGGAGTGGGGAATCAAACTGGGTTCTCCCAGATAAGTCCACACACTTAACACTATGCCAAACTGGCTCTCAGAGGCCCCTCCCCTTCCCAGACCTCAGGCTCCATCTCCAAAATCCCTAGGCTCCACTTCCAAAATCTCCAGTATTTCCCAACCCAGAGCCATTAACTCTAGTTATGCCAGTCTGGAACAAAAATAAAAAAGCCTCTCTCTCTGTCTGTCTCTGTGTCTGTGTCGTCTCTCTCTGTGTCTCTCTCTGTGTCTGTCTGCCTCTCTCTCTCATCCTATGTTAAATCCATGGCAAATGATTGAATTGACAAATATAGCCGGGTGAGAATGAGGCCACTTCTAAATGTCTCTGTCAAAGGCCTAAATGAACAAAAGACAATAGAATTACTTCGCCAAGCCAAAAAAAAAAATTACAGTGTGTTGATATTCTTGCTTAGGAAGTAGGTATTCATTATTATTGATGGGCGTCTCAGGAGAACCTTTAGAAGTTGTTTAATGGCTTGATCTAATCTGCCATCAATGGGAAAAGAAAGAACAAGAGTGAAGGGATTTTTTGAACCACAAAGCTGAGGAACCCACAGAGCTGCGGTTGGTCTTTCAATTACTCATGTCGGAAGAGAAGAACATCCAGAGATCTAGACAGCCTCTATGATGTCTTTGGAGAGAGAGAAGCTCCTTCACCATTTTTTCTTGGCTGGCTAGTTTGAGAGGCAGAATAATGGTTTTTGGCAGAGGTGGAATTCTAGCAGGAGCTCCTTTGCATATTAGGCACACACACCCCTGATGTAGCCAACCCTTCAAGAGCTGACAAGGCTCTTTTTTGTAAGTTCTTGGAGGACTGGCTACATCAGGTGGGTGTGGCCTAATATGCAAAGGAGCTCCTGCTATAATTCCACCCTTGGTTTTTGGAGTATGGATTTGGAGATAATATTTGGAGATTTTGGAGGTGGAGCCTGCAGAGGGGAGGGGAGGGTTTGGAGAGGGGAGGGACCACAATGCCATAGAGTCTATCTTCCAAAGAAGACATTTTCTTCAAATAAAGTGATCTTGATTATGTGGAAATGAACTGTAATAGTGTAATAGTTGATTATGTGGAAATGAACTGTAATAGTAATATGTGGAAATGAACTGTAA